>NC_139628.1:9601117-9611117 GCF_964638095.1 Poromitra crassiceps
GGGCTCGGACACATCGGGCCTGGCCGGCTGCATTGTGGTAGCCTCGAATTTGTGGCTGGGCCTGTTCTTCTTCATCTGGTTACTCTTCGGTAAGCCATGAGGTCACTATTGACCTTTTATACTGATGTGATGTCATTCACCTCTGATATGATGCAGTTTGAGTCATTAAAGGCTGGCTTTACCGATTATCAACCCACTTTGTATCATTATAATGTCATTAATATAAGCAGATGGGCAGTGTTTACCTTCACGATGGGCTCTATTTTCCCACAGGCCTTAGGCGCAGAAACTGGCATTAAACGCAAAAAAAACGCGCCTTGCGCCTGCCTCGGGAAGATAGTAACATGGTTTTAGGCCACGAAATGCGCTTTACGCCAAACAGGCGTGGCGCAGTGCCAGAATAGGCCAGAATGGGCGTTTCGGCCTTAAATACTGGCCTAACGATATCTTTCCCCCTGGCGTTAATTTAGCGCTTTGCGCTTTTGAAAACCAGGCCTTATTCAGTGCGCCGCGGATATTCCACGCACAGCTTCTCCTCTGCTGATCTCAGAGTTTGTCACCCTCTCTCTCTCTCTCACGGTGAAAACACACCGCACGCGTTTCCTGCACGTAAGCTGCGCGGCGTGACCATTTGCGACCTTGTGCGCAGCCAGTTTTCATTAGGACACCATGTTAACAGATCTGTCAGTCCACACCGAATTGCGCGCAGCGCGCCGCTCAGCTCAGCTCAGCGGCCGCTCAGGGCCGTTCAGGTCAGACTGGATTTCTATTTTCCTGTGCGGCCGTCTGCGCCCGTGAGCGACTCTGTCAAGCTGAACAGATCAGATAAGGGCAGACAGGAACTCCGAAACCGGACATTCGTCAAATAAAACCAATTTCAAAGTAAAATTATGTTTATTTACGTTGTTGATTGCCCCTTTGGAAGTGTGAAAAGAGAGAAAGAGCAGTGGGAGAGGGGGAGCGGCTTCTAGGGGCTCGTTGCCTGCGGAGCAACAAGTAGAGAGCTAGGACTCGCCTTCTCTCTACAACAGCACGCACTGGGAAAACGGGAGAACAGACAAATATGATGCAATTGCATTTTATAACGAAGGTAGCCATTAACTGTTATCCCAAACATATTACTTTAGATATTGTTGGAGAAAAATATAAGTTCCATTATGTCGTCATTTACTTACCCATGATAACGAAGACAGGAGATCTGGGGCAAAATATATAGCGGACGAGCAGAGTACTTTGCGCACTCTGTGTGGACACTTTTAAGCGACTTCTGCGCGGAGGTGCGCTGCGCGGCGCATGCGCGCAAGTTCCGCGTCCAGTATGTCCCCAGCGTTACTCCCTCTCTCGTGCGCTCAGACAGGCAAAAAAAAAGTTGTTATACCGTACGTAGTATAACAACATGACCGTTTTTTATAAGATGACAGTTTTGAGCCTGTGACATTCAGAGGCTGTTGCTGTGCAGCAGGGGAGAAGAAAAGGTAGCAAAACGATATCATTCTGGACAAACTTTCACCAATCTAATCTCATCATGACATAGGGATAGGCTATATTTTTCTAGCTGATGCGTTTAGAACATTCTTTTCACTTTGATCTTGCTATAGTGTAGCATATTTACATGTTTGCGGTATTTAAAATGCAGTTATATTGGTTTGAGAAGCATAATAATATGGAATAATAGCCTATATATGGAGACAGACAGACGGGGATAAAAGGGAGGGGGGGAGATCAGAGCCCTCGGCTTTTCTGAAGCCGGACTGGATCGCTCCGTGGAATTGGAGTTTAAAAGTGAAGCTTGTGATTTGTTTACTGCACTTCCCCAATGAGCAAATTGTGCATAATTTTATGCTTAAAAGGCATGGTTATAATGCTTAAGGCCACCTGTTGCGCCGACACCAAAATATTGAGTGCGCTGGTCCACACCCATTAATCTGGGCTGTGCCTGGCACTAAGCGCAGTTTATAGGCCGATGCAACGATAGAGCCCTATATGTTTTCCACACAGGAGAGCTCCCATTTCCTCCTCTGGCAAAACATTCCGTTTTGACATTTTGCGTCACAACGCGTCACAACCGAACTGCAGAAGCTCTGCTCGAGACAAGGAATCTGCTCCGAGGGCTGTCGATGCAGCTTCCAGGGCATGCTGTTATCATTTATTTTTATTTTTTAAGTATGCCACATCCATGGAGAATCACATTGAGAGCCTTAACGAGCCTTAATGACTTGCAGCTGGCAGGGCGTTGAGTTTCTGCAAGCGGTACAAGGATAGATATTTCTCTGTGTGGAAAACATATAGCGAAGGTAAACACTGCCAGCTGCATATTAACACATTAAGTGCCATAGACGACCTAACTCGTCTTACATAATCCAGCGCTTGAGTGCCAAGGACGAGCTAACTCGTCTTACATAAACATTTTTTTTTTTTGACGGTGGGACATCAATCAACAACTTTTACATCTTCGAGATCACTATTGGAGCAAGAGAATGTGTATAATCTATTTTACCGACCACTAAGTGGCGACAGTGCTCTCCTGACTAGAGGAAGGCAAGCATTTTTTTAACTTGTCACGCCATTCTCACCCCAGCCATTCTCATGAAAATGGATGGGGGAAAACGCTTTCGTTTTCGCGCTGATTGCTGGCGATGCGGGATTGCAAATTTACATAATAGATTACAAGTGGAACACACTTTGAAACACGCAGCATAAATATGACCAGAATCGCAAAAGCTTCTCTCAACCAAAACTCCGAGCGAGCGAGTCCATCCCGACTTCCTCAAACAGCGGCCGCGCAGCCACAGGCACAGGACAGCAGCAAAGCACTGTCAGACTGGTGACAAGCTCAGGAGGGAGGAGTTGAAGCAACTCTCCCTCTCGCTCTCTCCCTCTCTCTCTCTCCTCTCTCTCTCTCTCTCTCTCTCTCTCGAGAGAGAGAGAGAGAGAGAGAGAGAGGAGAGAGAGAGAGGAGAGAGAGAGAGAGAGAGAGAGAGAGAGAGAGAGGGAGAGAGAGAGAGACAAGGGCAAGAGTGGGAGACAAGGGCACCCATAATCACAGGCACGTGAGGTGGTTCTAAAAATCCATTTATCTCCAAACTCTCTGAAAATCTCTGAAACCATGCTGTACTCAACGGCTAATATCTACATAACTACTAACTCTGCAAACTAACTCTTTTAGACAGAGAAAG
The DNA here is from genome assembly GCF_964638095.1 of Poromitra crassiceps. Taxonomy (NCBI): domain Eukaryota; kingdom Metazoa; phylum Chordata; class Actinopteri; order Beryciformes; family Melamphaidae; genus Poromitra; species Poromitra crassiceps. The sequence goes on from NC_139628.1 coordinate 9,604,294, forward strand.
CACACATTCTATTAGTTATTTTTAGATGATTGGTGTTCATGAATTCTTAACAGAAAATAATCCTCGGCTCTTGTAAAATGAGCCAGAATCCTCAAAAAAAAACCTGGCACAACTTACCTACAGGATGAAAAAATGGCTGGCACTCAATGTGTTAACAGCATTACAATGATACAAAGTGGCTTCATAATTGGCAAAGCCGTCCTTTAAATATTTCATTTTCAGTTGGCTGTTTAGTGTTTCAACTAATTCTTCTTCCCCTTCCTCGTATTTTCAGGACGCTCTAAATGTAGTTCGAGAGGCTACAACCCCCCCAGGCAGGCACACATACAAAATACTGACACATTTATAGATACTGAATATCACCTCTAATATCGATCTCCGGAGTTTCAGTTTAAAAATATTGGTCAAACCCAAAATCGATTCCATTGAAATTTTGGTTGTTGGGATTAGATTTGAGTTTGGTAATGCTTACTACTACTAACTTACTCAACTTCCCCACATGCATCAATTTTGCCTTAACTGAAGGAGTTTTTTTTAGGTTAGATATGTGCCGGGGGGTCCACCCGCTATGCCAACCCGTTCTCACTCCGAGCGCGTAGCATATTGACGCTTTGTCCCGACCCTTGTGCGTCGCTTGTTACTAACATGGTACCCTTGAGCGACACATGAAACGACTTGGGCTTTCCGACTAAACTCAATGCAAACCCATGGAAGTAATCTTTGACGCTTATGGCAACTGCTCCCCCGTTAGCCTAACTGCTCCCCCATTAACGTCTGGAGGAGCTAACCTCTCCCAGACCCTAACCCTAAACCTAACATCTCCCACCCCATGCCTAAACCTAACCTCTCCCAGACCCTAACCCTAACCCTAACCTCTCCCACCCCATGCCTAAACCTAACCTCCCCCAGACCCTAAACCTAACCTCTCCCACCTCCCACGCCTAAACCTAACCTCCCCCCAGACGCTAATGGGCGAGCAGTTGACTAATGGGCGAGCAGTTAGGATGATGGGGGCGCAGTTGCCATAAGCGTCAAAGTTGACTTCTATGGGTTTGCATTGAGTTTAGTCGGAAAGCCCAAGTCGTTTCATGGGTCGCTCAAGGGTACCATGTTAGTAACAAGTGGCGCATAAGGGACGGGACAAAGCGTCAATATGCTACGTGGTCGGAGTGAGAACGTGTTGGCTATGCCGACCACCCGCTATGCCGACCACCCGCAATGCCGACCTTAGGTTTAGGCGTGGGGGTGGGAGAGGTTAGGTTTTGGGTTAGGGTCTGGGGGAGGTTAGGTTTAGGCATGGCATGGGGGGAGGTTAGGTTTGGCGTGAGGGCTGGGAGAGGTTAGGTTTTGGGTTAGGGTCTGGGGGAGGTTAGGTTTAGGCATGGGGGGAGGTTAGGTTTGGCGTGGGGGCTGGGAGAGGTTAGCTCCACCGACACGCTGCACGCCGCCTCGCTCAGCTGGTTCTGCTTGTGGGCTATCGGCATTGCGACCTGTCAGCACTGCGGCCTGTCGGCACATAGACGCGGCACCATGTGCCGGAGGGTCGATAACTCGAGCAAAATGTACGTGCGCTGTAAATGCATTCAAATGATTTCAGTTTGTCTATTTCTGCCCTCAGGTAGCTACCACATTTATTCCATATATCCACCCAACTATGACAAGAACACCACTGGCCCACAACACAATGTCACTGAAAGCAACTACACCCACGATCTATCAGAACGCGACAGCCGGTCCAACATCACCTTGGAGAACCAGAATCAGAACCGGAACCCAACCCTTACGAATCTCAGCGACCAGAACCGGACCTGGATCAAGGATGACAACCAGACTTTAACCAACCTGATTCAAGCTTTGGCCCTCAGCAACAACGCAGCAACCATCAACCTGGTCCGCCCGAAGCCTCTGCCTTACTGTGAGCGTACTCTGTACCTGTTTGCTTTCTGGTTCACCACGCTGGTCTATGGGTTTGCAGGGGTCAACCTCCTGATGATCTGCTGTTCGTTCAGTTGTATGAAAGGTTTGGACTGCTTTACAAACTTTGTATCCTGGCGTGAGGGGGACACTGCGCCCATGGGTGTCGGAGGCATTGAAAATGTGGGTGAATGTGAGTAGATGTAATTTCCTGTATTCTGGCGCCTTTTAACATGTGGTTTGATACTTTTATCTGGCTATAATAGCATGAGGAAAATGATGGGTACATTTTGTAATTTCATCCAGAGGAAGTGGTTGACACCAGATCATGTTTGACGATATTACAAAGCTGAAAGTATACAGGCATTCGATGACTAATTCAGAGCCATCTTTAATAATAACCACTGTTTAAATAAACTTGAGGATCTCTGTATGCCCGTATGCAATAATGTCATTTCTGTTAAATTCATCAATAAGTAAAGTGGAGAGGACAAAGTAGTCAAAGTGCCCCTATGCATTATCTAATAAAAACTACATGAATCTTCCAACATGAATAAATATGTGTAATGTAATGTAATGTAATCCGCTGTGTAATAAATATGTTCGGGTGGGAACTTTAGGATTTGTCTGTTAGATTGGCTGTTTGTGTGTCACTCGTAACACGCTCCATTATCAAGGGACATATCAATATATATCTAAGTAGCATCAGACAACAGACTTACACACAGACTTAACTTTGTGATTGTCTTTAGTTATCTTCCTACTTTTTATCTCTGTATATTGATGTGACCGCTACGCTGCATACAGACACTAAGACAAATTCCTCGTATGTAACTTGCATACTGTGGCAATAAAAGTGATTCTGATTCTGATTCTGATACACTGTGATTGTAACTCTGTTTTATTGTGTTTTTCACAGGGACTGCAGATTAAATGTAGCTTCCTAATTCTGGGACAGACAAAAAAAAAAAAAAAAAAAAAACATCATCACAGGAAAACAACAAAAATACATTAGAAACAAATAACATGCATTGGACGCGGGTCGCGGGTAGGATTTCAGATGTTTTTTTGCCATGAGTTGTGGACCTCCAATATGGCCACCAGAGGGCAGCATACAACAGCTGAAAGTCCTCTATTGTTAGTATTGTGTTGCATCACCTCATGGCCCTCTTGGTAGGAAATTAGCAGGTTATTGTAATCAAATGACACACAATGAACTGTCTGTATTGTAAACTACCATATTACCCATTCGTAAGAAATGCATGTGACATCAGTGGACTAGTATATAATCACAATTCTTTGAATGGCAAAGTACATCAGAATCAGATTCAGCTTTATTGGCCAAGTATACACAACGAATTTGAATCTGGATTGCATTGATCTGTCAACAAACAAGTGGACACGGGCATTTATACATTTACATTAAAGGAGAATTAAATTGTTTTTTTTACAACCTGGACCTTATTTCCAGCTGAATTTATGTTTTACAACTCAGCCACAACAGACATTTCTGAAAACGATTCACTATAAAGCTAGAACGCACTGAGCAACAGCCTGGAACAGAGGCCATATTGGGGCACCTGCATTACTTCCGGTAGATAGCTGATTTTCTTCCACGTAGCGGCTCATATCCTTATTATATGATCGTGGCATAAATGTGAGCTCGATTTACCTCTGAGCCTGTCTGGTATTTTCCACATCCGGGGACTGTAGTGTAACAAATCAGTTGAGATTTGAGAGCTCAGCTGCAGTCGGTCAAGCCTCCTTGTTTCATGTTTCGCGTGGAGTAAACACCGTGGATCTGATTTTGAGAATATGGACGATGCATTTGAATTCGATGGCCGCCCGTATTTGTTTGAACCAGACTAACATCATATGGATTACAAACTGAAGAGCGAGGCCAACGGGAGCTTTTATCGCTACCAATGTGACGAACAGCAGAGAGAGACACGCTGACTGCAGCAAGGTGAATACAGCGTTCATTTTCTCATGATATAATAAGGATATGAGCCGCTGCGTGGCAGGAAATAAGCTATTTACAGAACGTAAATACCTGTACATGCTTTGCAGGTGCCCTCATGGCCTCTGTTCCAGGCTGTCGCTCGGCGTGTTCTAGCTTTATAGTGAATCGTTTTAGGAAATGTCTGTTCTGGGTGAGTTGTAAAACATAAATACAGCTGGAAATAAGGTTGTAAAAAACAGGAATTCTCATTTTAACTACAATATACAATAAGCGTGGTGTAAATGGTATCTTTTAAATATGTAGCGTATATATGAAAGTATGTATAGTATAAATAAACATCTTTGTAAACTCATACAGATATATTTCCAGATATTGCAGTTATTTACCATTCAATGTAAACAAGACTTTGAGTCAGATATTGCAGTTATACGTATTTCAAATTGTGTGTGTGTGTGTGTGTGAGAGAGAGAGAGAGAGACGACTATAGATGTCTTCCCATCAACATAGTTTGATGTGGATTTTGTAGTATCACGTTAGAAAAGTGTCTGTCTGTGTGTGTGTGTCTGTGTGTGTGTGTGTGTGTGTGTGTGTGTGTGTGTGTGTGTGTGTTGGGGGGAGGGGGGATTATGTCATGGGTGCTACAGGTTGCTGCGGATGGAGCAATGACCTTATAAGTCTGGCCCGGGGGCCATTTGTGTTAATTTGTGAACACCACATTGTATATACCACATTTGCGGCCTGTGGACCGACTTTGAGTGCTCGGCTAGTAAATATACTATACTAGGCATGTTGCGCGCAAGTGTTCACAAGTGTTCAAGTGTTTCACACTCGCAAGTGTTCCATGCCCGGGCACGCCAAAACGCTCCCCAGACCACCTTTTCAAGTGGATCCTGTCACGGCTCCCTGTTGCGCGCCCGGGCATGGAACGCAACGGAACGGAACGCAACGTGCACACTTGTGCACAGTTTCGCAACGTGTTCCGAAACTGGGGTCAATTTGGGGACAAGTGTGCTCGGGAACGGTACCAGGTTGCCAGTGAGAAAGCACCCTTAATTTTCTTGGAAACTATTCTTATTTTATTCTGATTGGTTTTAGATTTGTCTCATAGTTCTGTGAAGCCCAACACGAGCCGGGAAAAAAAGTAAAATAAAAAAAATAATAATTTGAGGGCTCCTTCATACTGAGAGCCCAGGTTGCCCGCGGGCAAACTGGGCACCTGCCCAGGTTGCCCATTATGGTAGATCAGGCCCTGACATTGTAGCACAAAGCTAAGTAGCATCGGGGGCTGTAGCGCTCTTTGTAGGGCACGCACGCACACTGACGATAAAGGCTTCCACATTCTCCATTTACTGTCGGTAATATGGCAAATAGGTGAATCTACCAAAATGTGGGCATATCGCTTTAAGTGACTTGGTGGGTTAAAGACACAGCAGAGTGGATGCTGGTTGACACACGGCTTGAACCCAGCTCATCAGTTGAAACACAGACTCTAACCACGGTTACACCCTGCCTTTTCGAAACCCCCCCACTCCGAAGATCGACCTCCATTCTTCGTAATGGAGGGGTTTTCCCATTTTTTTTAAAGGCACCGCTATTCCGAATGGGGACAACCCCTCCATTTCGAAACCCCCCCACTCCGAAATTGATTTTCAAGTCCATATTTCTCCGAGTTTCCTGGCTGCATCAAACACTGCAACTCGTTGTTTTTTATTGAAAATATGCATAGGCGGCGCTAGACCATCGGGAATGGGGAAGCTAAATGTCATCAGATTTTCATAAAACAAAATCAGTTCAACCCGACTGGCATTCACAAATAAGAACGTCCTCATCTTGCTAATATATGACTCAATGAACCTTATTCAACTGTGAGCATTTGACTCAAAGTTACAATAAAAAATTTTAAAACACTTTTCACAGTATGAATGTGGGCGTGTGTAACAGCTCACCTTTAGATGTGGAGAAAACATAATTCATGATTAGATCCTGTCGGCGTGTCAGGAGATATAAATAATCAGTTGAATATGCTACTGTGGAACAGATCCTCACACTCTTACTTAACAAACTGTATGGCAAGACAACATAAATGAACAATGTTTAGTGATCGTAGAGATATCTCTGTGCACCTGCAGAAAACTGCGAGCCAGGAATGCGCAAGACCACACCTGGTATTTAGACCAGCAGAGTGGAAAGTCTGTGTGCCAAAAAATAAAAATAAAAACACTGCTCCGGCCCGATACACGCTTTAGACTAGAGTGTGCGTCGTCAAGGTGTAGCCTATTTCTTTGCGAAGTGGGGGAGAAAGCAAGCGGGACAGCACAGAGTGCAAACATGTCTGTGATCCACAGCTGATTTTAGGATGTATCCAACGTTCACATTCCTGTATCTATCTGAATGCAGCATGGCTCGTGTTTACTGCTATAGCGAAATTATATGAAGACAGTGACATATAATAAAAAAAACAATGAGTTGAAATGTTTATTTCAAGCTGCAGGAATGCAGGAAACTCGGAGAAATATGGACTTGAAAATCAATTTCGGAGTGGGGGGGGGTTTCGGAGTGGGGGGGTTAAATCAATTTCAATTTCGGAGTGGGGGGGTTTCGGAATGGGGGGGTTTCTCAGTGGGGGGGTGTCGGAACGGTGGTGTTTCGGAATGGAAGGCGGTCTCCTCTAACCACAAGGGCAGACTGATAACCAAATGTGTGATAGATTTTCGTTCAATGCAAATCGTTCTGTCAACCAGTTTTAACACATACAGTATACTGTTGTGGCATAGCCAGAGATGCTCACAAGTAGTCTTTTTTGCAAGTCTCAATTCTTTGTTCACAAGTACAATCTCACGTCTCTTATGGATGAGCATTCTATCAAGTCATATATGCCGCATGGCATCCGGTCTGCTTGAGCTGCTGTGAATGCTGCTACAGTGGCTCCAGAGAGAAGTGAGGACTG
>NC_139628.1:9616117-9751117 GCF_964638095.1 Poromitra crassiceps
TATTTATGGCGCGGTTTCTACATTTCTGGCAACTGAAATGAGACATGGAGCAAAATATGCAACAAAGTAAATCTGGGATACAATAAATTGCAACATTGTCAATTATCATCAATAAAATAATGCAGTCATTTCCTTGTTTCTCTGCAGAGCACAAAGCAACTTTGAGTGTTTGTGAAACCATAAGACAAACACTGATAGCACCTAGATATCTAGTACCAGCAAGAACAAACGGCTCACATGTAATATTCTTCATTACTTTCAAAAAGGCTGATGGATTCTGTGGTCCGGATTTGAACACATCACCTTCACTCGGTATGCACCATGGACTACAGGACACCTTCACTCGGTATGCACCATGGACTACAGGACACCTTCACTCGGTATGCACCATGGACTACAGGACACCTTCACTCGGTATGCACCATGGACTACAGGACACCTTCACTCGGTATGCACCATGGACTACAGGACACCTTCACTCGGTATGCACCATGGACTACAGGACACCTTCACTCGGTATGCACCATGGACTACAGGACACCCCCTAGAATGTGAATTCAACTCAACTACAATGCATGTTATTGAATATTTCTAGTCAGACCTAGTGTTAGGGCGTTTTCACACCTGTAGCTTGTTTGCTTTATTCCGATTCAGGGGCGTAATTGATACAATTGTTGCATTTGTGAGTCCCCCCCCACCCCCCCGATTTTTTATCCCAGTTTTATCCCCCCTTAGTGCTAATTTTAATTTGCATTTTAAGTTGCATTTGTGAGTTAATACACCCTTAAGCCCAAAATGCACTGGGGCGGAAACTTGACGCGGGTCATTTGACATGCATCAATTTCTGCCCCTATAGCGCACTGCAAGCACCAGATCTGCAATGTGGCATATAGCCTAATACACCACAGAATGACAGAACCATCAGTATTTTTTGGGGAAAGGCCACTAATTGATATGGCCAGGCACAATGACAGATGAAAAAAAAGTTGTTACACCGTAGTTTTGAGCCCCTGTCATTCAGAGGCTGTTGGATCATCCTACCTGTCTGCCATGCAGAGGCTGTTGGATCATCCTACCTGTCTGCCGTGCAGAGGGGGAGAAAAAAAGGCAGCGTTGCAGGAGAAAATGATCCAATCATTCTGTCCAAATTTTCACCAATCTAATCTCATCATCACATCCAGGGATAGGCTATATTTTGCTAGCCGATGCGTTTAGAACATTATTCTCACTTTGTTCAGACAGTCTTGCTATGTAGTGTAGCGTATTTACATGCTTGCTGTATTTAAAAACTGTCGTGAGATTTTTTTGAGGAGCATAGTGAGACAGACGGGGATGGAAGTGGGCAGAGAGGGACGGGGGTGGGTGGGGGGGGGGAGCTCAGAGCGCTTTGGTCGCGGCTGGAACCTCATTTGACGCTCCAAAATCGAAACACGTCAAGGCAGTTTGACGCGCGTCAGAACACTCTTGGTGCGTGTTCGGTTGTTTAAAACAATGGGTGGACTTCAAAACGGGAGCGTCTGACACGCCCTGTGGGTTTTGGGCTTTAGTGTTTGCAGTGCACCTGAGAGGCTATCCTGCACATAAAGTCATGGACAACAGTAAAATACACAAGAGTAATGGTCAAGACACCCGTGCCCAGCCACTTATATATATTATATATATATATTATATATATATATATATATATATATATATATATATATATATATATATATATATATATATATATATACATATTACACTTATATAGCCACTTATAATCAGCTGCTGGTTGGTCGCAGGAATACAAAATAATATAAAGGGATTATCCAACAGCACACTGTTAGACTTTGTTGACAATATCGTCACATCTTTATTTAGCATTTATAAGCAAGTAGTGAACATCACATTTCACTTGTTGCTTCCTCAAGATGGCTGACTTCTTGCAGCAAAGCATCACAGGTGTTTAAACAGACTTGGATACAAGTAGAATACAGGGACAGTGAACAGAGGTTGACTGACTCACCACAGTGGATTTAACATCAAACCAAATATGAACAAAGATGTGTTAAAAGCAGAGATCAAATTACCCTCACTGTCACTTGTGTTACTATGACAGTGATTAATCATATTCAGATTAAAAGTTATTACTTTTTAATTGAATAAATTTGTAAATATGAATTAATATATCTATTTAAAAACATATTAAAAGAGACTAACCTTGTCAGTAGAATTATTTCTCTGACGTTCCTTTACCTGTGTCTCCAGACTAACTGGACTGCTGTGCACAAGTGTCATGTGTAGATATGAGTGTGTGTGTGTGTGTGTGTGTGTGTGTGTGTGTGTGTGTGTGTGTGTGTGTGTGTGTGTGTGTGTGTGTGTGTGTGTGTGTGTGTTTTGTGTTTGTATGTGAGAAAGGAGCAGGACTGTGGGTCCTTTGCATGTTGCAAAACCAGTAATGATCACTTCCTTATGTAATTGTCAGGTTCAGCACGCCGGAGGGACATTTTCTTTGCATATCAGTGAGGTGGAGAGAGTTAAGTGACTTGATGGGTTAAAGACACGGCAGAGTGGATGCTGGTTGACACACGGCTTGAACCCAGGTCATCAGTTGAAACACAGACTCTAACCACAAGGCCATGACTGATGACCAAATGTGTTATATATTTTCTTTCAATGCAAATCTTCTCTGTCAACCAGTTTTAACATGCTGTTCTAGCATACATGCATGCATGCATGCTCATTGGTGAGGCCAGGGGGCGCTGTGGGGTGTGTCTGTGAGGGGGGAGTGGCTATGTGGGGGGGTGTCTGTGAGGGGGGGGTCTCTGTGTGTGGAGGGTGAGGGGGGTGTCTGTGTGTGGGGGGTGGGGTGTGTCTGTGAGGGGGGAGTGGCTGTGTGGGGGGGGTGTCTGTGAGGGGGGGGGGTGTCTGTGTGTGGGGGTGAGGGGGGTGTCTGTGTGTGGGGGGTGGGGTGTGTCTGTGAGGGGGCAGTGGCTGTGTGTGGAGGGTGAGGTGGGTGTCTGGGTGAGGGGGGTGTCTGTGTGTGGGGGGTGATGGGGGTGTCTGTGTGTGGGGGGTGGGGTGTGTCTGTGAGGGGGGAGTGGCTGTGTGTGGGGGTGAGGGGGGTGTCTGTGTGTGGAGGGTGAGGGGGTGTCTGTGTGTGGGGGGTGAGGGGGGTGTCTGTGTGTGGGGGGTGGGGTGTGTCTGTGAGGGGGGAGTGGCTGTGTGTGGGGGGTGAGGGGGGAGTGGCTTGTGTGGGGGGGTGGGGTGTGGCTGTGAGGGGGGAGTGGCTGTGTGTGTGTGTGAGGGGGGAGTGGCTGTGTGTGGGGGGTGGGGTGTGGCTGTGAGGGGGGAGTGGCTGTGTGTGGGGGGTGAGGGGGGAGTGGCTGTGTGTGGGGGGTGGGGTGTGGCTGTGAGGGGGGAGTGGCTGTGTGTGGGGGTGAGGAGGGAGTGGCTGTGTGTGGGGGGTGGGGTGTGGCTGTGAGAGGGGAGTGGTTGGCGTGGTATCGGTCGGCCCGGGCGATGTCACAAACGTGACTAAAAGACAGACAGACGTCCGCCTATGCAATTTTATAATAGGATGTCCTGTAGGCTCATTTAAAAAGTTACCAAATAATCTTTGAAAGATGAGGAACACACACACACACACACACACACACACACACACACACACACACACAGATTCGACTTACAGAGCAGCCGTTGTGTAGCCTGGGTAAACCCAGCCTCCACGTGACCTGAGGCCTGTACTACAAAGCAAGATTTAGGTTGATCCTGATAAGTTTGGGTTTAAACCTGGTTTAGCAGTACTACAAAGCAAGTTAACTTCTTACCAACATATATTTCCATAGCAACTTATGCTTCACACTTAACCTGGTCCGCAGCAGGTTAAGTTGCAAGGATAAGATTAGACCTTAAAGGACGGCTTTACCATGGGGAATATGAATATATATTAAATATCACGCCCGTAAGGTTTTCGAATCCGTTGAAATTTTTGAAATTGGTGCTTCACTGGCAGAGATATCAACAGAAATCCACTCTGTGTGGGGGGGGGGGGGGTGGTGGAGGGGAGGGGCGGGTGCGGGGACTCGAAATCCTACATTTCCCACAATGCACTGGGCTCGCGTGGCCTTCGTTTCCATGCCCACCCCTCAGGCATTTGGCTGATATCAAACTCCAGTAGGTGGCGGTAATGCACATATATGTTTGCCAACCGCCATAAAACTCAAAGAAGAAGAAGAAGGCTTCGACAATAAAACATATAGAGAAGAAGAAAAAATCGAAAATAAAATTGCCTCCAAATTGCACCAAATTTAAACCGAAGTATATATGTCGGGAGATGTCTTCATAAATCTTTTTTCATGCATTTTAAGGCATTTTCGTAGGAGTTCCGCGCATCTGATGTTGTAACTATTTTCTGTAAAAATGTGTAAAAACGGGTACATTGCTCAGCGTTGATTTCGTTACTTCAACGCACCTACTACTAGATGTAAAATTTGACGAGCTTTCCAATGCCGCCAGTCACGTGTCTGTCCGTGCTTCCGTTCCCGAGATATGGTCTCTTTGCAAGGAGCTATGGAAAGCTAACCTAGCTACAGCAGGCTAGGTGGTGGAAAAAGATGGCTGCCTTTTGCTTTTCTTCGATACCTCTGAAGGGGCGTGGAGGACCTCTAGAGGCGGGACCATGGCTCACAACAATTGTAGTTCATAGGTCCTCGACTTCCGCAAGGCGTCAGAGCGACATGGAAATAATGTGAGAGATGCTTGATATCTCTGGCTGTAAACAACCAATTTCAAACATTTCAACGGATTCAAAAACCTTAGGGGCGTGAGATTTAATATATATTCATATTCCCCACGGTAAAGCCGTCCTTTAAATACACCGCCCACGAACCAATCGAATCAGCAGTTTAATAAAAAAAAGGCCAACCCCTGGACGAGTTTCCCATCCAGGAAGGAGCACAAATTGTAATGTTGAATTAATCAAGGACTAAAGCCTTGCACTTGTTGCAGGCTACATTTTAATTAAGCCCTAGGCTACTTACCACTTTGGAATATGTTTTTATATATTAATTTTTGTGTTCTCAAGTAGCCTAGATACGTTGTTTGACCCCGCTGATCGATTGCAGCTGAATTGTGAGTGGAGAAATATCACTAAACCGGCATAAAAAGGTTACATAAACGTCTCCAAAGTGCACGGTGCTGTGTGCGCAACGGAGCTGAGACTGACGTTGGGTTGGAATTGAAATGGTCATGCTAGAATAGCCTACTACATCTAAGCAATTTAATATGGGATCACCTGCACACAGGCGATCCCATATTAAGATGATTCATATCTAGGCTACTCCTGCATTTTGCAGCTGCAACTGTGTTGCTTTTGGCCTGTATGATGTGAGTGAACTTCATATTTCCAGCATCATTATATGAAATATGGAGATATGCGACTCTGCTGACAATAGCCTATATATGTGACCACAAAATAGGCTATTTTTTATAAATTAAATCTATGCCCGCGCGTAGGCTACCGTGTCGATTCAGTTCAGAAGCATTTTTTAATTTTATTATCATTCTTTTTTTTATTGATTAGCCTATAGGAATTATCAGAATCAGAATCAGAATCAGAAAGACTTTAATGATCCCCGGGGGTAAATTGGGACAAGTTACAGTTGCACGTTCACATAACAGATAGCATAAGATAAAATAAAATAAAATACACAGTAGTAATGCGATAGTAAATAAGCAGAATGAGAAGAAGAAGAAAGAACACAACATAGCATGGAATAAACAGTATAACAGTATAAACAGTAAACAGTATTAAATGCAATAGGAGCAAAGAAAAAAAAAGTGGAGTACGTCTAAGTAAGCAATACGTAGAGTAAGTATACATTACGTGCCAATTGTCATTATTGCACACTGAACATATATTATTCGGCCTGCCCCATACGTTACACGTGGCTCAGCCATGCACTTTCCAGTTAGCCTATCTTTATTGCACACTGAAGTTATATTATTCGGCTTGCCCTATACGTTACACGTGGCTCAGCCAGGCACTTTTCCAGTTAGCCTATCGGCTGGCTCAGTCTCAGGGAGACTGAGCGTCTCCGAGGTGCTCTTTTAAGAGAGGCATTAAATAGACCAATGGCCACAGGCAGGAATGACTTCCTGTGCCTCTCCGTGCTGCATCTAGGTGGAATCAGTCTCTCACTGAATGTACTCCTGTGTTTGACTAGCACGCCGTGGAGTGGGTGCGAGTCATTGCTCATGATGGAGCGTAGCCTGGATAACGTTCTCTTCTCTGACACCGCAGTCAGAGAGCCCAGGTCCAGCCCCACAATGTCCCTGGCTTTACGGATCAATTTGTTAAGTCTGTTTGCATCCGCTGCCTTCAGCCTGCTACCCCAGCACACAATAGCATAGAGGAAGGCACTAGCCACTACCGACTCATAGAACATCCTCAGCATGGTCCGGCAGACGTTGAAGGACCTCAGCCGTCTCAGAAAGTAGAGACGGCTTTGCCCCTTCTTGTAGAGTGCATCAGAGTTCTTAGCCCAGTCTAGTTTATTGTCAATGTACACGCCCAGGTATTCAATCAGTGCGACTAAACACATCATGAGATCATTATTATTCATTGAGCCTAAATGGTCTATACATACGGATTTTGGACTGAGATAGATTACACAAAAGACTGTAGATAGAGAGCTGTAGATAGCCTACGAAACCGCTCTTCAAAGAAATTACTGGTGTGGATAAAAGTGGTCACTTTAGACAGTCATTCGGGAACAGTAATAATATCCAACGCAGATTTGTATTTGCGGTTTCATTCAATGAGGAAATAGGCATGTCTGGCGCTGTAGGAGTTTTGGAGCAGTCCATATTGCACTGTGATTGGCAGTTGTTAAAAACCACGCCTCTTTTGCAGGCACGAGCTCCAGTGCACGGGCATTTTCATGTGCACGAGCTGTCAGCTTGATTAGAAAAACCTGGTTCGAGTTAACGAGTGGCAATCGACGTTCGTAGTACAAGTTAACTACAATCGAGCTGATCTGGTTTAGACAAACCAGATCAAGGGACAGATCCTGGATCTTCTTATACAACATTCATAGTACAGGCCCCAGGGGCCTGTACTATGTAGCTAGATTAATGCCTTATCCGAGTAAGTTTGAGTTTGAACCTGGTTTAGCCGTACTACAAAGCAAGTTAACTTCTAACCTAGTTCAATCACCATGGCAACTCAGGCTGCAAAGCTTCAGAGGATAAGATCAAAATCCATGACAGACCCATATAATCGGCTCTCTGGAGTCACTCACCATTCATATAAGATCGCCATATGAAAAATAGATTGCAGTCAACTGAGAATAGAACAAGAAAAACATTTGTGGCTCTGTAGGCTACATAATTAAATTAAGCCTACTTACCACTTTATGTCTTAACAGCTCAACGATGCGTGGAGAAATATGATCACTATTAATCACCGCAGCGCATATCATAAACGGAGCCTCAAATGGAGTGAGGGTGATATTCTCCTACATGCCAGAAAAGCCTATACATATAATATAGATATGGGATAAATATGGGATAGCCCCAATACTAAATATGCAGGCTACTCTTGCATGTTTCAGCTGGAACTGTGTCCTGTAGGCTGTATGCCAATATATGAGCAAAAATAGGCTAGTTTTTATCAATGAAAACTATGCCCGCATCGTCTCAATTCAGTTCAGCAGTTTTCTCTTCTATCATTATTTTATATATGAATTATTCGATCAGTGCAACCACACACATAATGAGTGATAGAGATCATTATTCATTGAGCATGCGTTTCTAAATCTATGGTCTAAATAGGCTTACAGATTGTGGAAATTTATAGACTGAGATTACACATTTACATTTACACTCGCAAAAAGCTGCTGTAGGAGACAGAAATCGCTGATCAAAGTAAATCAAATGACTGATGTGAAGCAGTCCTTCAGCAGACTATATCCAACGCAGATTTTCATTCTGACATAGGCATAGGCTACATTAAATATCCGCTAAAACTCTGATCACACTGCGCTTTCATTGAACGAGGAAATGGGTGTGGGCGTGGATCAACTCAGCTGTTCATAATGTAATTGGCTAGCGCACCTCTTTCGCGTGGACGCGCGCCTGTGCACGAGCGAAAAACGTGCGCGTGCACAGGCAGATCCCAGATAAATCCAGCTTCAGTTATCGAGTAGAAAACCAGCGTCGTAGTATCATTAAACTAGATAGCTTTGATCCTGTTCAGTCAAACCAGATCAAAGTGACAGATCGCGGGTCTGTTAAGATAGCTTCGTAGTATACTGCTCTCAGTCACTACAGTAGTGACTGAGAGCAGGTCTGAGAGCAGGCTAGTCGTTGTGCACCCCATGCTTCAGTTTCACGATATGAGACCAACACAGATTTTTACCAGTCACACAATGTAAAGACCAGCCCTCCCTCTGTGTACATGTGACTGTATGTCAACATGTCTGTGGTTCTTCCTCTGTGTACATGTGACTGTATGTCAACATGTCTGTGGTTCTTCCTCTGTGTACATGAGACTGTATAGCTGCTTTCACACATGTCTGGAATTCAGGAGTTATCTAGAGGCCATCCGTAGTGGCTGTCATGTGTGAACAGGTTTAGTTGGCTCATGCGCGCGCCCGCGAGCCTCCTCCTAGACGGAGGGAAGTGTAGCCCCAGCCGTAGTCGCAGAAGCGTATTGCCCCCCCCCCCCCCCCCCCTCCAGAGCTCCGTGAAGTAAGTAGTCAGCTCAGTGAGTGCACGAGGACGACATCGTGACAGATTATTATTATATAAATAGTCGATGTGAATGAGCGAGCAAAAAACACATCATGCCATGGTTTCCAAATGAAGCTCAAAACTGCTCCGTGTGCGACAGCCAACATGTTGCTGGCTCATGGCTCTGATCTGATTTCATGTCTGCTTCGCACAGCACACACATTTAATAAGCATTTTTGGACGCGAGGGTCGTCCCGCTTCCCAGTATTGGACATCGCTAGGTAGGGTATCTGGATCTGGTTGCGTTCATGTCTTTGATTTAACGTTTACACAGCGTTTGTGAAGATTCAATGGCAGAACCGCAAATTCCAAGTAGCGTCAAGTCAGGCAATATAAAACGAAAACTTCCGGGTATAACCTTCGCAATAATGGCAATAAAATAAAGTAAATGCACGTGTAATGTTTTTTTGTGTGTGTTTCGAAAGATACAGAACGGAGATAAACTGGAAGAATATCTGCTCCCTTCGAAAAGTCAATTTTAACCCGTAGTGAGTCGACATTCTGATTTTTTGTTACCAAGTAATACAACATTTATTTGATTTTGAAGGTAAAAACGTCTAGCTTCCTGTATTCTGTATAATTCTAGTAGGTTTGATGCATTTTAGGACTGAACATAGCAAAGACCTGTTTTGTTTGTAGTGCTTGCGACTCAAGGAAATCGATGCATCTGGGCGTGAGTTGTAGGGTTGTTTAATTAATTACTTACTAACGTTATGCGCAAACGATTATATGCCGTGAACGTTAGGCAGTTATCGCCCATTATGTATTTTTAGTTTTCACAACTCCCCATTGTGTGGTCATGCCCAAATTCCCCCACCCCCTCCCCCGCCCCCTCTATACTTTACAAACTCTGCGGAGGTGCTACTCATGTGAGAATGCAACATGCCTCGTGTGTGAAAGGGTACACTTCACGTATCATCCGGGGCAGGCTCAGTGGGGAGCAACCCTCACCTGATCCGGAGTTCATGTGTGAAAATAGCTTTGGTCAACATGTCTGTAGGCTCTTTCACACACAGATCGCGCAAAAATTGCCATTTAGGAGTCCCGTAAAGCCAGCCGCCTCGCCACAGAAATTGCTTTCACACAGAGCCAAGCAGCACGGCCACATTACCGTGCTGCTGTGTACTTTCAGGTGAAATCCCTTGCTCCCGGATTGAAAGGCGAGCGG
This sequence comes from Poromitra crassiceps, assembly GCF_964638095.1. Classification (NCBI taxonomy): domain Eukaryota; kingdom Metazoa; phylum Chordata; class Actinopteri; order Beryciformes; family Melamphaidae; genus Poromitra; species Poromitra crassiceps. The sequence goes on from NC_139628.1 coordinate 9,626,064, forward strand.
AGGGATTTCCTGCTCCTCCTAGCCCAAATGAATATATTCATAGGTTAGTGTAGCCTGGCTACTGTATGATGAACGAATTCATATAACAACAAGACTTCCCTCCTTCTCCTATGTCCGCTGAGCAGGGAGGATAGGTGCACTGCACTCGCATGGTGGGCGGACTCGCCAAAACGAGCTCCGCCGCCGCACTCGCATGGTGGGCGGGCAGATCGATATGGTGTCCTACTAAAATTGAAACGATACACGACCGCCCGCATATCAAACAGCTGCAGTCTGCATAACGTTCGTCGGGGGAATAGTATAGGCTATAAATGCACATGACGACTTAACGTCAGTAGTTTTTGTAAGGGAATGCACAGAGCTGATTTCGAGAGGGAATAACCTCAGACCAACTCGCCACAGACAGCTATAGCCCTCTGAAGCTTATTATTATATCCGTTAATTGTAGCCTTCCTACTAATGTCAACATCGTTTGAGCATAAAGCCTAACCGCACGGAGCATTCCTCCTGGCGCCCCTGCAGTCATGATTGTATAGGCTACTTTTTTTACTTTCACTCGTGCACTTTCTTGATTCATGAGGTGATTTCCCCTGTAATTTTTTTTATGAATGAGCTGACCATTCGCACCTTTTCCGGCTCGCTGCGACGACCTTTCAAATGGAGGCAGGTTGCCAGGTAACCCGGCGCTGTTACTACCTCCCGTCGCGGGACAAAAGGCGTAAAACAATTGTCCACCAAAGCGCATTCATCACTTTCACATCGGAGGCGCTAATCCTATTTTCCGTGCATTTTTCGGCGTTCAAGGGCGGTGTGAAAGAGCCTTGTGGTTCTTCCTCTGAATGAATGAATGCTATTTGCACCTGTATGTCAAATACGTCGAATTTAAAATGTTTAAGCACGTCTAAAGTATGCACATGACATGTGCACCTATGTGCAGTGAATATGCCACTCTGACTTGTCTTATCACTATACTGCCTTATTGTTTGTTGTGTCTCTTGCTGTTTTTGCACTCATATGCCCTGTTATATTTGTACTATGTTGTAAACGGAGTCCACAGCACAAGAATTTCACACGTGATACTTGTACCATGGAGTGACAATAAAAATCTTGAATCTTGAATCTTGAATCTTGAATGAATGAATGAATGAATGAAAGTTATATTTACGTGTCAGGACAAATTACATGACCCATCCCACATGGGATTATCAGACACGTCAACATACAGTAATTACCATATCGATTCCGGTGCATAAACAATACAAAACCATACAAACACACAAACAGCACATGCGGCATGAACAGCAAAACACCGATTTAACTACAATGTGTAGTAAGTAAAATATATGAATTATCTATCCCATGTCATCTTTTTCCTCCTATCCCACGCATGAGAAATATATTCGGAAAAAGCAAAGATGTTGTCAAAAAGAAATTCAAGTATGGCACTTTCTTCAAAATCTAACAAGTTTAACTCAGGGGAGTGAACTTTTTTAAATAGTATCTCTCGTAAGTCATGATACAATGGGCAATACAAAATAAAATGAAATTCATTCTCCACTTCCATCAACTCAAAATATTCACAAATCCTATCCTCCTCCGCCGTCCCTCTGTATCTGCCTGTTTCAATATGTAAAGGCAGGATACCACATCGTAACTGAGCACATAAGGACCTCTTGCTTTTAGGTAAATTAAACATAACATATTTTTCACATTTAAATTCATTTTTAAATAAACAATAAGTTCTTAATTTTGGCTTCTGCCATATTTCTTCAGTCCAAGACTGTAACCAGTTAGCACGGATCTGAGATTTAAACAACTCTACATTTATACACATTCTTTGAGAGTAATATTCTCCAAAACCACACTCCTGAAACAAGTCATACATATCTAGGACCCACTCCCCTTCAACAGACAAGTTCCAGAAGAGAATCTGACTAGCAACCCTATTGGATGGTAGGTCCAGCAATCTATTCCAGAGGTTCACCATGCTGACTTTCCATCTGACCACACAAGGGTCCCACCCCATTTCTCCACTAACTGCTGGAAGAGGAGCATATTTATGAAGACCCAAAAAAAAGCGAATTGCCCGGTTCTGGACACGCTCGCTTAACAAAAAACCTTTACCACCCCAAACACCAGAAACATAATCTAACACAGGGCGTACACAGGAGTGATACAGTTTTGAGTAAGGTAGCCCAGATCCCTCAGAACTTTGGTCTTACCTATAACACCTCCTAGAGCCCTGCTTGGTCAACCAAGTGGTCATCCAAAAATAAACCGAGGTACTTGTATTTGTCAGTGAATTCAAGCTGTGTGTCACCAATAGAAAACACAAACTGACTTCTTGCGACACCCGGCTTTCTGAAGTGCATTATTTGTGTCTTCTTTTGGTTAACACACATCTTCCACCTGTTGCACCACTCGTTGACACATTTCAACATCACTTGCAGATCTTCTTCACATTCTGAAAGCAAAATAATATCGTCTGCATAAAGAAGGATGCTTAAGAGTACCTGGTCACATGAAACCCCTATCCCCAGCTGTTTAACTTCTCTAGCGAAATCGTTTATAAAAAACTGCGAACAAGGTTGGTGAAAGAATGTCCCCTTGTTTGACACCAGAGGGCGCTGGAAACCACTCTGTGAGATAATCATTCACTCTGATGCAGGCCAAAGGAGCTTCGTAAATAGCAGTGATCGCTTTATGAAACTTTCCATTTATCCCGATTTGGTGTAGCTTGTGTTTAAGGAGGTTGTGGTCAACAAGATCAAACGCCTTCTGTAAATCAATAAAACAACAGAAAGTGGGTTTTTTATACTTAGTAAGCTAATTCCACGATAATTTAGTGGAATCCTGGGGTCATCCTTTGGGGATTTTGGTATTGGAGTTATAATAGATTTAAACCAGGCAGATGGTACCAGACCATCATCAAAACAAGTATGAAAAAGATGAAATAATAAATCAAACAACTTAGGGTCTTTGAGCACTTCATTTGGTAGCTCATCTACCGACGGCCTTTTTTACCTTTGCAGATTGAATGACTTTCATCACCTCCTCTCTACATACAGCACCATTTAGAGGAATAACACTGTTGGGGTGGGCGTAACCCCCCTCCAAACCGGATGTGAAAACCACAGAGCCGCCCGCATCATCTTGACTCCTAGAGAATAATCCAGAGAAAGCCCCCTCCCACACCTTCAATACCTTCCCCAGGTCTGATGTTAATTCCCCTTCACTCCACACCTGCATGGGAATCTTTTTCTGTCGCTTAGGCCCCAGGTTATTTATCTCACGCCAAAACTGTTGCAGATTCTGCGTTTGTAGTTGATCAATTTGTAAAATCTGACCTCTCTGATATTTATGTTTATACATTCTAAGTGATTTATCAAAACTATATTGTTTTTGCTTATACATTCATTTAAGATGCTTTCTTAAAGCATGATGATTACATTTCAAAAAAAGACGTTCAGCCTTACACATATCCGACCATAGCAAACTCAGCTCATTATTCCAACAGGGGTTATTCTCTTTTGATTTCCTGAATGTGGGTTTAACGATGTTTGTGTGCAATTCTGATATCACTGAAACACAGAACTCACCATACCAAGTGTCCAGTTCCTCCTCTATAGGTCTATAGGTGGGACTGGGAGGAATGGAGAGGGTGACATGCACGCAGAGGCAGGGCGTAGCGGCACTGGAAGGGGTCACAGTAGCGGAGCTGGCCATGGTGCTGAAATGGCCGGAGGGCGAGCGACCCGGGCACGCGGAGGTTGTACCGTCGCTGTCCAAGGTGCTGATCTGCCTTCCCCGCCTCAGGAACAATGGCGGGAGACAGGGCAGCGCCGGAGCCAATAGGAAGGTGAAAACAATAATTCAATAACCCCACTGATTCTGTAACTTTCTGCACCTGGTTGACTGTCTATTTAAACACGTTTACTTGCAGAGCCAGTCGCTGATTATTGTCTTGTGCTGCTGTGGTCCTGGCCTGTTCAGAGATCCTCCCTGTGACATCTTCCCTGTTGGACTGTTCTGCTCCTAAGTGACTCTTCCCTGTTGGACTGTTCTGCTCCTAAGTGACTCTTCCCTGTTGGACTATTCTGCTCTGCTCTCGTGGACATTTATTCTTGTGTTGAGTTGAGTTTATTTGGCTCCTCATCCGTTTAGTCAGCTCTAGTCTGCAGCATTCATTTTCTATCCTTTGTTGTTTATTTGACTTTTGGTCAAGTCAAGTAAAGACGTTGAACCTGCTTTTGTCTCTACATTTGGGTCCGCACACACGCACAGCCTTACAGAGGGTTGCACACACAACTCCACGGTGTTGTATTGTTTTCATCGATGCACGTGGAGACGGCTCATAAGTGTGCATTCTGTCACTCTGCCAATGAGGCTATTTATTTACGTTACTCGTTTAAATCCTGCGATCTAACGACTGCGTGTCACGCTGTGTAAATTCAAAGTGTCACTTTGATCTTGAGTTCTATGGACAGTTATCCTATATGCGCAAAATGAAGAGACCATCTTTTTTATTATTGTATTTTCGCGGAAGGTATCAGGTCTTTTCAAGTCAAAAGGCTCAAGTCCAAGTGAAGTCAAGAGTCATTGGTGTTCAAGTCCAAGTCGAGTTACAAGTCTTTGTTGATTTTGTCAAGTCGAGTCTATAAGTCATTAGATTTGTGAATGTGAGTCCACACCTCTGCTGTATAGAATCTAGCCTATATAGATCCTTATCGTATAATCATATAAGCGGATTCCACTGTAGATGGATGTAGGCTATAATATAGAATAATAATATAATATATAGGAATTACAAGATGCAATACAAGATATAGCTTACCATAAGTACCAAATCAATATAAGATACAATACAAGGATTATAGATCTATAGGATCTATAATTTATAGAAACAGCTGCCTGTGAATAACTCGACTCGGGGTGCCTTTTCTCTGGGTAAACAAGAAGTGAGTTTGAAATGAACTGAGCTGCTCATTTTTTGGGACTGTGAGCTTAGTTCAAAGTTCAAAATATGAGCTATGTACGTGAACTAGTTCATTTTGATCTACATGAGCTGAACATTGAGCTAGCTCTTGTGAAGTGAGAGCTTGCACAACACTGGCTACTTGTAGCTTCCTGAGTAGAGCTTTAGATGCAGATGACGATGCTGCCACAGAGCAAGAATCCAACTGACACAGAACTAATGAACAAACAATTTGGCAAAGTAATGATGTAACAAACGATGCACACTTTCTAATGGCTAACTGCTCTACCAATTTTGGCAACTATTTTGTTGATGTGCTCAGACCAAGACAGTTAACAATCAAGCCATTCCAAGAAGCTTTGTTGTTTTTACTTGTTGTATAGATAGACATAGATTGATTATCTGTAAATTCATTTGACCATTGTGTGATAATCTATAATTAGAGCCGAATATTAGAAAAACTGTTTCTGATATGTTAAGTATACGTTTATTTATTATTATCCAGTTATATGTTAAGCTCACAGTTGGTGTGTGAAGAGTTTAGAAAAAGTGTTGTGAGTTTTGCAAAACGTTTGCTAGCGATCACACAAAGCTGTAACATGCACAGAGTTTCCAGCAGCTCTCTCATGTCTGTGTTCAGGTCATTGTGTTCAGGAAGAGATTTCTGTGGGGTGATGCCGCCCTCTACTGGATTGTAGTGGCTACAGCATGTGTGCAGATCGGCAGCTTCACTGCGTGGAGTGGACAGCAGCCAAGGAGCTGCCCACAGATGGATATGATGACGTACGTCAGCAGCTGGTCTGTGATTGGCTGCAGAGTTGATCTTATCAGTTATGAAACAGAACACATCAAAGCACGTTATCTGACTTTATTAATCAACACAAAGAAAACTTTCCTCAACAATAACCTTTATTAGACCTGTTCAATATGGACATTGAAACTAGACTCTAGTTGAAACTAGTTTATCACCCTATTTATGCTACTGTGTGTGTGTGTGTGTGTGTGTGTGTGTGTGTGTGTGTGTGTGTGTGTGTGTGTGTGTGTGTGTGTGTGTGTGGGTGTGTGAGAGTGTGTGTGCACGTGTGTATGTGTGTGTGGGTGGGTGTGTGAGAGTGTGTGTGTGCGCATGCGTGCGTGTGGTTAACACCACTTCCTCCTGACTGAGCTCTGCTCTGCTTCCTCTAACACAGTGTTCTCTTTTTACCAAGTCGTTGTGTCCAGTGTCACAGTGCAAAATAGATCTAATGCATTGTGTTATTTAACAAATTTTCTACACTTATGAATGAAAAAGGTTAGATTTCATCAATAATATTGACTTGCTTTTCTTGATTAGATTTGGCTTAATAAAGAATAGACACGATTCTCATAAGATTATACAAAATGGTTTTATAAACAGTGATGTGTAGTTGATAGTGTTCAGTAGAGGAGTGATGTAGTTTGATATCATATACAGCTACAGAGTGTATTTAGCTGCTGGTCATGTGTAGTTGATAGTGTTCAGTAGAGGAGTGATGTAGTTTGATATCATATACAGCTACAGAGTGTATTTAGCTGCTGGTCATGTGTAGCTGATAGTGTTCAGTAGAGGAGTGATGTAGTTTGATATCATACAGCTACAGAGTGTATTTAGCTGCTGGTCATGTGTAGTTGATAGTGTTCAGTAGAGGAGTGATGTAGTTTGATATCATACAGCTACAGAGTGTATTTAGCTGCTGGTCATGTGTAGATGATAGTGTTCAGTAGAGGAGTGATGTAGTTTGATATCATACAGCTACAGAGTGTATTTAGCTGCTGGTCATGTGTAGTTGATAGTGTTCAGTAGAGGAGTGATGTAGTTTGATATCATACAGCTACAGAGTGTATTTTATGGAGAGCCGGGACTGCCGTATCAACAAATAAATTAATAAATGTATAAATGAGCAGATAAATACATATATATGTATCATAAATATATGTAGAAATAAATGTAGATGACATAAATGTATATATATGTGTATTTTCCTATTTTTGTACGTTTTATATATTTATTTAATGATTTATTTGTGTATTTATACATTTATACATTTATTTATACATTTATACATTTATACATTTATTTATACATTTATACATTTATTTATACATTTATACATTTATTTATGGCATTTATTTATGTCTCTTTTATTTTATTTATGTCTGTTTTATTTACCTCCCATTTATTTCTGTGCCTTGTATTTAGTGATGTCTCCTTTGTATTTAGTGATGCGTCCTTGCTTCCTTTCCTTTTCTGTATGCATTTCTGCCTACTCAATGCAAATTAGGGGGGCGGCCCTTGCATTTATGCCTGCTGCTCAATGCAGATTAGGGGGCTGGCCGTCATGGGCTCAAGTCTTTGCCTATTGGCTCGAATGCACATTGTCCTATCTGCTCCAAACTTGTCATGCATGATAAGTGTCCATGCCTGAAGATATCTGCACATCAATATCCATTTACACTCATAGCGCCACCTACTGGCAACAGGAAATGACATGTTTTACACTTACATGAACTGCTCAGAGTGGGTTGAACACATCCACCTCGGATGTGGTCAGAAAATCCTTTACCACCCAATGCAGCTTCATTTTGACGATTATGAGTGCTCATTGACCGGCGTGGGCGTGGCGCCATGGCGAATGTTGATGTTTCGCCGTCACACAGGAAGTTGGAGTAACTTCATTGTAGATTGTCCAATCTGCTCCAAACTTGTCATGCATGATAACTGTACATGCCTGAACACATCTAGATGTCAATATCCATTTATAGTCATAGCGCCCTCTACTGGCAACACAGAAAGTGCTTTGTAACTTAGCCCTACATGCTCACACGTGCACCAAACTTCACATGTTTGATGAGCATCCCAGCCTGAAGACATCTAGATGACCATTTGGAGTGATAGGCAGAGCACCCCCTACTGGCCACGCAGAAAGCGGTTTGTAACTCGGCCGTACATGGTCACACCCGCAACAAACTTCACATGTTTCATGAGCATCCCAGACTTCACACATGTACATGCCAATATAGCATTATAGGCAGAGCGCCTCCTACTGGCAACACATGAAGTTGATTGTAACTCAACTGAACGTTGTCCTATCTGCTCCAAACTTGTCATGCATGATAAGTGTCCATGCCTGAAGATATCTGCAGATCAATATTCAGTGATAGTTACAGCGCCACCTACTGGCAAAAGGAAATGACACAAGTTTTACACGTACATGAACTGCTCATAGTGGGTTGACCACATCCACCTCAGATGTGGTCAGAAAAGCCTCAAGCTCTCGATTAACCTTCATTGTGAGGATTATGGGTAAGACATTGATATGTCAATATCCATTTATAGTCATAGCACCCCCTACTGCCAACACATAAATCGTTTTGTAACTCGGCAGTACATGGTCCCCCGCGCACCAAAATACACATGTTTGATGACCATCCCAGCCTAAAGACATCTAGATGAACATTTTGAGTGATAGGCAGAGCGCCCCCTACTGGCCACAGAGGAAGTTAGAGTAACTCCATTGTAGATTGTCCAATCTGCTCCAAACTTGTCATGCATGATAAGTGTCCATGCCTCAAGCCATCTATATGTCAATATCCATTTATAGTCATAGCGCACCCTACTGGCAACAAAGAAAGTGGTTTGTCACTTGGCCCTACATGCTCACATGTGCACCAACTTCACATGTTTGATGAGCATCCCAGCCTGAAAACATCTAGATGACCATTTGGAGTTATAGGCAGAGCGCCCCCTACTGGCCACACAGGAAGTTGGAGTAACTTTATTGTAGATTGTCCAATCTGCTCCAAACGTGTCATGCATGATAAGTGTCCATGCCTGTACACATCTATATGTCAATATCCATTTATAGTCATAGCGCCCCCTACTGGCAACACAGAAAGTGGTTTGTAACTTGGCCCTACATGCTCACACGCGCACAAAACTTCACATGTTTGATGAGCATCCCAGCCTGAAGACATCTATAGGACCATTTGGAGTGATAGGCAGAGCGCCCCCTACTGGCCACACAGGAAGTTAGAGTAACTCCATTGTAGATTGTCCAATCTGCTCCTAACTTGTCATGCATGATAAGTGTCCATGCCTCAAGCCATCTATATGTCAGTATCCATTTATATTCATAGCGCCCCCTACTGGCAACAAAGAAAGTGGTTTGTAACTTGGCCCTACATGCTCACATGTGCACCAACTTCACATGTTTGATGAGCATCCCAGCCTGAAGACATCTAGATCACCATTTGGAGTTAGAAGCAGAGCGCCCCCTACTGGCCACTAGGGCTGGTTATCGAGTTTCGATACTTACTTGGCACCGAAATGGAAACATCAATACTAAGGGGTATCGAAGTCTACCTTGTCAATCGATACCAATTTTCGATACCAAAACAAAACAGCGTCATTGAGCCTATTAGCATGCGACATGCTTGCACGCCGCGCTCTAATACGGCTGGTGATTGGCTGTCATGTAGAGGCATGCAGGAAACGTTACGCCCACTTTAGCCGGTGTGTTTGTTGTGAGCCAGGCGTGCGGTGCGGATATAGTATACAAGAAGTTAGCCACTCAAGCTACTCCTATCCTGGAGTACCATATGGCGAAGATGATGAAAAGCAGGAAAAGAAACAGAAACAACACAGACTGGTTTCCACAGACAAGAGAAATAATTGAGAGGTGGGTCAGCTTACCGCAAGTTAGCGGTTATCAGATCCCTCAGTCTGACAAATCCATGCATCTGGCTGTGAGTTGTAGCTAGCAGATCGTTTAATTAATTGCCGCCGTAACGTTATGCGCAAGCAGGCATTGTGTATTTTTAGCAACTCGTTAACAAACGCTGATGTCATGATAGTTTGTTGAATGTAAATGCGATTCATATATATTGATTGGCTAGTCAGTGAATGCATGAAGTGGAGCTGTCTCGTCAGATTTGACAAGAATGACGTTCTGTTGCAGCAGTGAGCATTAAACACTGCTCTGCAACGCTAGCGTTAATGTTTAATTAATTAGCGTTAACGTTATGTGCAAACGGGCAGTTATCGCCCATTATGTATTTTTAGCAACTCGTTAACAAACGCTGATGTCATGATAGTTTGTTGAATATAAATGATATTCACTTTGTGCCATTGGCTATATTGATAGGCTAGTCAATGCTCAACTAGTCTTCCATGCATGAAGTGGAGCCATCTCATCAGTTTGGACAAGAATAGAGTTCTGTTGCATCAGTGAGCATTAAACCCTGATTTGCAACTCTCTGTTTTGCACTGAAAACTATTCCACTGATTTATTTGTTTTACATTTCTTTCCTTTGTAGTACTCCCAATATTTTTTGTAGGGACGGCAATACGTTTAGAGAACTTAAAGTTATGTTAAATACAGTAGGTTTTATTTTTTTCTGCTGTAAAACTTAAGATGGGGGGAAAACTAAACATTTGTAAAATAATTTCAATGTGTAATGCAGTTTTATTTTTGTTAAAATGGATTTTTCTAAAAATTGGTATCGAAAAAAGTATCGTTCAGGAACCGGTATCGAAATCCAAGTATCGAAACGGTATCGATATCGACATTTTTTGAACGATACCCAGCCCTACTGGCCACACACGAAGTTGGAGTAACTTCATTGTAGATTGTCCAATCTGCTCCAAACGTGTCATGCATGATAAGTGTCTATGCCTGTACACATCTATATGTCAATATCCATTTATAGTCATAGCGCCCCCTACTGGCAAGTTGGCAACACAGAAAGTGGTTTGTAACTCGCCCCTACATGCTCACACACGCACCAAACTTCAGATGTTTGATGACCATCCCAGACTTCACACATGTACATGCCAATATACCATTATAGGCAGAGCGCACCCTATTGGCAACACAGGAAGTTGATTGTATCTCAACTGAACGTTGTCCTATCTGATCCAAACTTGTCGTGCATGATAAGTGTCTATGCCTGAAGATATCCGCTGATTAATATTCAGTTATAGGAACAGGAAATGACAAATTTTACACTTACATGAACTGCTCATAGTGGGTTGACCACCTCCACCTCACATGTGGTCAGAAAAGCCTTAACCCCTCGATTACCCTTTATTGTGAGGATTATGAGTAAGACATCTATATGTCAATAGCCATTTATAGGCATAGCACCCCCTACTGGCGACACAGAAAGCGGTTTGTAACTCGGCCCTACACAGTCCCACGCGCGCCTACATCCACATGTTTGATGACCATCCCAGCCTGAACACATCTAGATGACAAATTGGAGTGATAGGCAGAGCGCCCCCTAGTGGCCACACAGAAAGCGGTTTGTAACTCGGCCGTACACAGTCACACCCACACCCAACTTCACATGTTTGGTGAGCATCCCAGACTTCACGCACGTACACACCGATATACCATTATAGGCAGAGCGCCCCCTATCGGCAACACAGGGAGTTGATTGTAACTCGACTGAACGTTGTCCTATCTGCTCCGAACCCCGACGCACGGCGGGTGCGAGGGCCCACGACGCTGCCTGCAGCTTTAATTAGGGCCCGAGCACCGGCATGGCCGGTTGGCAAAGGCCCTATTGTATTCCAAAGGATTATTATTAGGGGTCCAAGCACGAAGTGCATGGATTCCTATTGTAATTGTTTTCCGATTATTAGGGGTCCAAGCACAAAGTGCGTGGATCCCTATTGTATCTGTTCTGATTATTTTTTCATTTTTTTTTATTCTTCTCCGGTAAAACTGTATGTACAGCTGTTATGTGACCAGCCACCCTCCTCCTCCTCTTCTTCTCTCTCTCTGATCTCATCTACTCTCTCTCTCTCCCCCTCCCTCTGGGGTTTCTGCTCTAATCACCTGAGCAGGAACACCTGGAGTTGATCAGCCCTGGTTAAGGTTAAATGGAGGCTGGAGTAGAGAGCAGGCAGATCTCTCTCTGACCCACACAGCCCACAGCATCTCCTGGAGAGGAATCTCTCCTCTCCAGTGGTAACTTTCCTTTGTTATTTTAGTTTAGGCTGGAGTCCCCGGTAGTCCTGTTTTCGGTTTAGTTATAGTTTAACTTTTCTTGTTTATATGTTTATACTGGCTTCAATGGCCCAAAGGGGTTGGCCCAGGCCCTTTTGCTGAGTTTGGCCGGATCTCCAGTCTGTTTGGTTTGTAGCCTATTATTTGTGACTTTGAATATTTTTGGGTTTATTTAAATAAATATTATTTACAAATTTGCAACCTTGTCTGGCGTCCTTAATATGTTTTGGTCTTCTGTTGAGCCATTTGTTGACATACTTTGAAGGCCGTAACAACAGCAGAAACTGTAATGCTCAGCATAGCCAGACTGGGCACATAGATTGGAAATGTGCCTCACTACTCAGAAACAAAAAATGACCAATACCGGCCAGATGGTGGCGCTATAACAGACCATTTCGCGTTATGCTCCATATCTTCTGAACCGTGTGTCCTATACTCAAAATTTCACTTCTAAGGGATTCCTTGGATCAATATGCATCTATCTATATAGGCCGCGCCCATTTACGTGTGCCTAGATTTTAGTGGAGCAACTTTATCTAAAATTATAGCACAATGCGAGTTAAAAGAACCGACTAAACAATTTACATCGCGGTGGGAAGGCTGCACCATACTACCTGAGTTAAAAGCAGAGCAGAAATTCTCTACAGAGAGGGAATTTAACATCCGTGAGCACTTCACTCGCTTACCGGATGGACAATCAGTGTTAAAGGACAAATTAAAAGTAATACAATCATGGTCGGTCACGGGCAACATAACAGCGCCGACACTGTCAATGTTTAAACCAAAAGAAAAAACAAGGTCCAGAGTGTTACCCATAGCATGCGTCGGGCCTCTGACATGTTGAACAAAGTTAAAAGAATCAGTGATACTTAAAAAGTCAACAGCAAAACTGTTTGTTGGGTCATTTACATGGACATTAAAATCCCCAACAATTAAAATCCTCTCAAATTTAATGATGGAGGCTAAAAATTCACCGAAATCAGATAAAAATGAACTGTTTGGACCAGGGGGGCGATAAATTAAAATACAATAAAACGGATTAGAACGCCCGACTTTAGTCATTAAAAGTTCAAACGAAGAAAAGGAAAGTCCTGAGCTAACCACCCGAGATAGGAAGCGGTTTCTATACACCATGGCTAGGCCTCCACCTCGGCCAGTGGTTCTAGGTGCACAGGTGAAAGAGCATTCTGGTGGGCATAACTCAATCAAAGAGGTAAAATCTTCGCATTTTTGCCAAGTCTCTGTGAGGAGCAAGAAGTCCAAGTCTCTGGAGATGAAAAAATCATTCAAAATGAATGATTTGTTGGCAATAGAGCGGGCGTTTAACAAAGCCAACTTGCAGGGCTCGGATCCAGCAAGCTGGGGGGGGTGTACGAGACTGGACAGATTTAATTAATAAAAGATTATTTTTATTTACACGTGATTTATTCTGCTGAGTCCTGGATGTTACAGAGGGGTCAAAGTGATTAAGTCTGTGGGTTATAATTACAGGAATATGAGTAGCAGGATGAAAGCTATTTGCCACTAAGTGGGTTATAGGTATGCCTGACCACAAGAGGGAGTCAGCGTAACAGGGAGGTGAGAGTGAGGTATGCAGGTCACAACCGGAAGTGACCAGTGGACCAACAGAGGGCACAGCAGGACCCAAAGAGAGCTGGTCAACGGAGAGGGTGGGTTCTGGGGCAGGGTCATGCTGGGGTCTATGTCAATCTGAGTTGAAAGCAATATGCTGAATGAGATTATTAATCAGGATTTTTACACCCTTGATGTTAGGGTGTAAACGGTCCTGTTTGAGGAGGTCCCATCTAGACCAGAAATGATCAAAATGGCTAATAAAGCCTATCCCAGTAGCACTGCAGAAATTCTTTTGCCATTCATGCAGACCAAATAGGCGGCTAAAACGGTCAATACCATGTGAGAGTGTGGGGATGGGGCCAGAAAAAACACAGATTTTGCCTAGACTCTGGATTGTGATGGAAAGTGATTCGAGATTGTTGCGGAGTGCTATTGATTGTTTACTGCTGACGTCATTTGTACCCACGTGAACAATGAGTGTGTGAGCTGTGGGATGTAGGTCAACGAGCAATGGAGACAGCATGATAATGTCAACGACCTTGCCACCTGGGAGACAATAGGTGAAGGCACCTGGGAGTTTAACCTGTCTAACAATAGAATCGCCAATAATAAGTATTTCAGGCTGTCTATCTTTACAGTCCCCATTGAAGACAGTGAGTTTAGGAAAACCAGGAAAAGGAGTGGACAGGAGATCATTAGCAGCGTTGGTTGCAGCTGTGGTCAGCGGGATGATGGGACTGGGGGTGACGTCACCACTAGCCAGGTGAGAGACCAGTGGTGTGTTGTGCAGATGGGTCAGTGGCTGGAGGTTCGGGGGGGAGAACTCGGAGCATGGGATAGGATAGGGGGGAGAGGGAGGAGAAGACAGTCGTGCGCGTTTTCCGTGGACTATTGGTGGGGTCGCGGGAGAAACGCGACGTTTCCTCTGCACCTTGGAGTGACCCGAGGCCGTCGGGGCAGGCTGTTTCGGGATAGCCTCCATGCTAATGCTATCGCTAGCTGCTGTTAGCTCGGCCTCGGATAGCTTCGCCAGTATCGAAAAGGAGTTCGATAGCGGGATGGCATCGTTGTCGATCTCGTCATTTGGGGAAAACAAAGGGAGAGAAACCCTTCTCCCCGTCTTCACGATGTGTGCCCACGAAGGCCCAGGAATAGGACTGTCGGCAGGACTCCCAGGGTTGGAGGAGGATGCGTCCCTCTGTAGCCCAGCCAGCCGCGAGGAGAGTAGGGTCTGCCGCTGAAGGACATCGTGCAGGAGGGCTTCGATGGACAGGACCTCTGATCTCACGCTGGACAACTCCTCCGAATCAGCTGGGGTAAGTGGAGGCATGCTGTTGGAAAAGGAAATAACTGCCAGTACACGGAGCTAAGATGGTGGGTGGAGTAGATCAGAATGCGATTAGCAAAGCTAAGCCGCTGCTAGCAGATAGCAACCAGGTAGGAAACTTACACGCAAGGGCTCCAAAGGAGCCCACTGCGATGATCAGGTGTAGTATTGATTATTATGTACAGATGTAGGGACTTCGTGGATTAAAACATACCGGCACGGGCCCAGAACTGGGCCCGAATGCGGAGGATTGGACTCGTAGTAGAAGTGGTCGGATGTAGAGTAGATGACAGATCACTCCAGGTCCCGGAGAGGGGTAATCCAGTCACGATTGAGAGGTATATAGAAGCCGATTAAAAGCAAGGCATCCGGGCACTATGACAGTTGAAAAGCCATACCATAAACGTGCTAAAAGTGAGTTTAAAAGGCTATAAGAGATGCTAGTTGAAATAGCAGGCTAAGCTAGCCAGCCGGGCCAGTTGGCGGGCTAGAGTGTTCGGAGCTCTGAGATCAGAGATTTCTCCGCTCTAAAAACTTTAAAAGAGTAGCTCACGCACTCATTAAAAGTCATAAGCAGTGCTATGAGTCTGTCGGCTGCAGCAGGACAAGAAAAACGGGAGAAAAGTAAAAAAGTCGAGAGCTCCGTTTTCTCCGTCTGTCTCTGACAGGATGGAATAACATAAACCTGCGAGCCCATGAGTGGAGACAGTGCTCAGACTATTGAGCCAAGCAAGCCAAGACAGCAGCATGGAAGTCATTATCATGAAAATGGATGGGGCGAAAACACTTTCGTTTTCGCGCTGATTGCTGGCGGTGCGGAATTGCAAACTTGCATGGTGGATTGCGGATGGAGGCTGGAGCACACTTTGAGGCACGCAGCGTAAATATGACCAGAGTCGCAGGGGCTTCATCGGAGCTCTCGGCCAGGGCTCCGGGAGGCGGGCGAGTCCAGCCGGGCTTCCTCGGGGAGCCAGGCACAGGCAGGCACAGCGGCAGCGGGGCAGTGAGACTCGTGACAAGCAGCAGGTCATTTTGCCTTGGAAAATAGCACCAAATTGGAAACAGCCATAAAAGGCTTTTAGAATGGGATTTTCAACCCATTCCTTTTTTGTTTCTTTTTCGCTCTAATTTAGAGTAATTTAATTTCTATTCAGAAATTTATTTGAGAGGTCGAGAGTATGAGAAAGTGCATTTGCACAAGTAGGAAAGTGCTTGTGACACGGCGCTGCAGCCAAAAAGAACGCCCACGGAGGGAGGAGTTGAGCAGAGGGAAGTTTACTGCTGTTATGGAGGAAATTACTGTTCAAAACTATTGTTTAGGTCTTACTGATGCCAAAAATGAATGGTTAAAGTGACTGTTCTATCGAATTTCACAAAAAGCCGTTTATCTCTGAATATTTTTTCTGATGCTGAAACCATGCTGTATTCAACTGCTAATGCTTACATAACTACTAACTCTACAAACTAACTCTTTTAGACAGATAAAGCACTCTATTAGTTCTTTTTAGATGATTGGTGTTCACGAAGTCATAACAGAAGAGAAACCTCGGCTCTTGTAAAATGAGCCTAGAATCCTCAAAAACCCCCCTGGCAGAAGCTATCTACAGCAAAAAAAAACGGCTGGCAGTCAATGTGTTAACTGGTCAATTACAACTACTGCTGCTACTACTGCTACCAGTCCCACTACTACCAACACTACTATTCCTACTACTGCTACTACTAGGCTACTACTACTACTGCTTGGAAACCGTGAGGTCACCGGATCTCAACCAAACTTTGTTTACTTGTGCACATACCAACTCTGAATAAATGTGCCTTATTTTTTGTTTATTATGTCTCATATATCCCCCATGTCACCGGGTGCTTGGACCCCGCACGCCGCTTGCGGCTATATTCTTATTATACTTACACTTTGCGCGCATTTTCGAGGGCCTAAACATGCACAAAATGTGGCCAAACTTTGCACATCCGTCAAGGTTTTTGGCCAGGGGCGTGGCTAAATGCCTCCATAGCGCCTCCTACAATCTATAAACGGAATAGTCCTCGCGCTAAGTTTCCCCTACAGCTACGAAAATTGCAGGGCACATGTATAATGCCCAGACTAAGGGAAAAGTCTCTTGGTGCCAGGATCCACACCCAACCGGAAGTCAGCCATTTTGAATTTACTGTGCAATATTTCAGACATTTCACCCATTTCCAGGGGTCAGACTTTAACGAACTCCTCCTAAAGGGTTCATCAGATCACCCTCGAACTTGCACAGCAGATAGAAGAGCCCCCAATGATGAAAAGCTATTAAAAGTTTGCATTTACCATGGACGGCGTGGGCGTGGCTACGCGGCGAAGATCGATGTCTCGCCATGACACACGAAGTCGCTGTCACTCGAATGCACATTGTCCTATCTGCTCCAAACTTGTCATGCATGATAACTGTCCATGCCTGAAGACATCTATATGTCAATAACCATTTACAGTCATAGCGCCACCTACTGGCAACAGGAAATTACATGTTTTTTCACTTACATGAACTGCTCAGAGTGGGTTGAACACATCCACCTCGGATGTGGTCAGAAAATCCTTTACCACCCAATGCAGCTTCATTGTGATGATTATGAGTGCTCATTGACCGGCGTGGGCGTGGCGCCATGGCGAATGTTGATGTTTCGCCGTCACACAGGAAGTTGGAGTAACTCTATTGGAGATTGTCCAATCTCTGCCAAACTGCACGTGCTTCATACGTGTCCCAGCCTGAAGACATCTATATGTCAATATCCATTTAGAGTCATAGCGCCCCCTACTGGCAACTAGGGGGCACTCTGCCTATCACTCCACATGGTCATGTAGATGTGTTCAGGCTGGGATGGTCATCAAACATGTGAATTTTGGTGCGCGTGTGAGCATGTAGGGGCGAGTTACAAACCACTTTCTGTGTTGCCAGTAGGGGGCGCTATGACTATAAATGGATATTGACATATAGATGTGTACAGGCATGGACACTTATCATGCATGACACGTTTGGAGCAGATTGGACAATCTACAATAAAGTTACTCCAACTTCCTGTGTGGCCAGTAGGGGGCGCTCTGCCTCTAACTCCAAATGGTCATCTAGATGTCTTCAGGCTGGGATGCTCATCAAACATGTGAAGTTGGTGCACGTGTGAGCATGTAGGGCCAAGTTACAAACCACTTTCTTTGTTGCCAGTAGGGGGCACTATGACTATAAATGGATATTGACATATAGATGGCTTGAGGCATGGACACTTATCATGCATGACAAGTTTGGAGCAGATTGGACAATCTACAATGGAGTTACTCTAACTTCCTCTGTGGCCAGTAGGGGGCGCTCTACCTCTAACTCCAAATGGTCCTATAGATGTCTTCAGGCTGGGATGCTCATCAAACATGTGACGTTTGGTGCGCGTGTGAGCATGTAGGGCCAAGTTACAAACCACTTTCTTTGTTGCCAGTAGGGGGCGCTATGACTATAAATGGATATTGACATATAGATGGCTTGAGGCATGGACACTTATCATGCATGACAAGTTTGGAGCAGATTGGACAATCTACAATGGAGTTATTCTAACTTCCTGTGTGGTCAGTAGGGGGCGCTCTGCCACTAACTCTAAATGGTCATATAGATGTCTTCGGGCTGGGATGTTCATCAAACATGTGACGTTTGGTGCGCGTGTGAGCATGTAGGGCCGAGTTACAAACCACTGTCTGTGTTGGCAGTAGGGGGCGCTATGACTATAAATGGATATTGACATATAGATGTGTACAGGCATGGACACTTATCATGCATGACACGTTTGGAGCAGATTGGACAATCTACAATAAAGTTACTCCAACTTCCTGTGTGGCCAGTAGGGGGCGCTCTGCCTATCACTCCAAATGGTCCTATAGATGTCTTCAGGCTGGGATGCTCATCAAACATGTGAAGTTTTGTGCGCGTGTGAGCATGTAGGGCCAAGTTACAAACCACTTTCTGTGTTGCCAGTAGGGGGCGCTATGACTATAAATGGATATTGACATATAGATGTGTACAGGCATGGACACTTATCATGCATGACACGTTTGGAGCAGATTGGACAATCTACAATAAAGTTACTCCAACTTCCTGTGTGGCCAGTAGGGGGCGCTCTGCCTATAACTCCAAATGGTCATCTAGATGTCTTCAGGCTGGGATGCTCATCAAACATGTGAAGTTGGTGCACATGTGAGCATGTAGGGCCAAGTGACAAACCACTTTCTTTGTTGCCAGTAGGGTGCGCTATGACTATAAATGGATATTGACATATAGATGGCTTGAGGCATGGACACTTATCATGCATGACAAGTTTGGAGCAGATTGGACAATCTACAATGGAGTTACTCTAACTTCCTCTGTGGCCAGTAGGGGGCGCTCTGCCTCTAACTCCAAATGGTCCTATAGATGTCTTCAGGCTGGGATGCTCATCAAACATGTGACGTTTGGTGCGCGTGTGAGCATGTAGGGCCAAGTTACAAACCACTTTCTTTGTTGCCAGTAGGCGGCGCTATGACTATAAATGGATATTGACATATAGATGGCTTGAGGCATGGACACTTATCATGCATGACAAGTTTGGAGCAGATTGGACAATCTACAATGGAGTTATTCTAACTTCCTGTGTGGTCAGTAGGGGGCGCTCTGCCACTAACTCCAAATGGTCCTATAGATGTCTTCAGGCTGGGATGTTCATCAAACATGTGATGTTTGGTGCGCGTGTGAGCATGTAGGGCCGAGTTACAAACCACTGTCTGTGTTGGCAGTAGGGGGCGCTATGACTATAAATGGATGTTGACATCTAGATGTCTTCAGGTATGTACACTGATCATGCATGACAAGTTTGGAGCAGATTGGACAATCTACAATGGAGTTATTCTAACTTCCTGTGTGGTCAGTAGGGGGCGCTCTGCCACTAACTCCAAATGGTCCTATAGATGTCTTCAGGCTGGGATGTTCATCAAACATGTGATGTTTGGTGCGCGTGTGAGCATGTAGGGCCGAGTTACAAACCACTGTCTGTGTTGGCAGTAGGGGGCGCTATGACTATAAATGGATGTTGACATCTAGATGTCTTCAGGTATGTACACTGATCATGCATGACAAGTTTGGAGCAGATTGGACAATCTACAATGGAGTTACTCCAACTCCCTGTGTGGCCAGAAGGGGGCGCTCTGCCTATCACTCAAAATGTTCATCTAGATGTCTTCAGGCTGGGATGGTCATCAAACATGTGTATTTTGGTGCGCGGGGGACCATGTACTGCCGAGTTACAAAACGATTTATGTGTTGGCAGTAGGGGGTGCTATGACTATAAATGGATATTGACATATCAATGTCTTACCCATAATCCTCACAATGAAGGTTAATCGAGAGCTTGAGGCTTTTCTGACCACATCTGAGGTGGATGTGGTCAACCCACTATGAGCAGTTCATGTACGTGTAAAACTTGTGTCATTTCCTTTTGCCAGTAGGTGGCGCTGTAACTATCACTGAATATTGATCTGCAGATATCTTCAGGCATGGACACTTATCATGCATGACAAGTTTGGAGCAGATAGGACAACGTTCAGTTGAGTTACAATCAACTTCATGTGTTGCCAGTAGGAGGCGCTCTGCCTATAATGCTATATTGGCATGTACATGTGTGTGTGTGAAGTCTGGGATGCTCATGAAACATGTGAAGTTCGTTGCGGGTGTGACCATGTACGGCCGAGTTACAAACCGCTTTCTGCGTGGCCAGTAGGGGGTGCTCTGCCTATCACTCCAAATGGTCATCTAGATGTCTTCAGGCTGGGATGCTCATCAAACATGTGAAGTTTGGTGCACGTGTGAGCATGTAGGGCTAAGTTACAAAGCACTTCCTGTGTTGCCAGTAGGGGGCGCTATGACTATAAATGGATATTGACATCTAGATGTGTTCAGGCATGTACAGTTATCATGCATGACAAGTTTGGAGCAGATTGGACAATCTACAATGAAGTTACTCCAACTTCCTGTGTGACGGCGAAACATCAACATTCGCCATGGCGCCACGCCCACGCCGGTCAATGAGCACTCATAATCGTCAAAATGAAGCTGCATTGGGTGGTAAAGGATTTTCTGACCACATCCGAGGTGGATGTGTTCAACCCACTCTGAGCAGTTCATGTAAGTGTAAAACATGTCATTTCCTGTTGCCAGTAGGTGGCGCCATGAGTGTAAATAGATATTGATGTGCAGATATCTTCAGGCATGGACACTTATCATGCATGACAAGTTTGGAGCAGATAGGACAATGTGCATTCGAGCCAATAGGCAAAGACTTGAGCCCATGACGGCCAGCCCCCTAATCTGCATTGAGCAGCAGGCATAAATGCAAGGGCCGCCCCCCTAATTTGCATTGAGTAGGCAGAAATGCATACAGAAAAGGAAAGGAAGCAAGGACGCATCACTAAATACAAAGGAGACATCACTAAATACAAGGCACAGAAATAAATGGGAGGTAAATAAAACAGACATAAATAAAATAAAAGAGACATAAATAAATGCCATAAATAAATGTATAAATGTATAAATAAATGTATAAATGTATAAATAAATGTATAAATGTATAAATAAATGTATACATGTATAAATAAATGTATAAATGTATAAATACACAAATAAATCATTAAATAAATATATAAACCGTACAAAAATAGGAAAATACACATATATATACATTTATGTCATCTACATTTATTTCTACATATATTTATGATACATATATATGTATTTATCTGCTCATTTATACATTTATTCATTTATTTGTTGATACGGCAGTCCCGGCTCTCCATAGTATTTAGCTGCTGGTCATGTGTAGTTGTTAGTGTTCAGTAGAGGAGTGATATAGTTTGATATCATATACAGCTACAGAGTGTATTTAGCTGCTGGTCATGTGTAGTTGTGGTAAAAACAAAAGAGAGGCTTCAGAAACTCTACAGAGTAGAACATGTCTGCCTTGTCATGTCCTGTGAGCAGAGCCACGCAGGCCTCAGCTCAGTTTCCTTGAAGCTGCTGGAGAGAAAAACCACAGAGACAAAAACAAAGGAAGAGGGCGGGTTTCATTTGGTGGATAGATAGATAGTGTAGTGTGCCTTCAACTTTGTGCAACCTCTCTTTCATTGTTGCAATGATGCATCATTAGACAGACATCAGATTTCCATTTGGTTTATTAACCAATAAATGTATATACAGCCTATGTGACACATTGATTGCAATTATCAGGAAAAAAAAGTCAATTTTCTTCCAAGTATTTTCCCCATGACATTTCTACTTGTGAACAATAGATGACCATCTAAAGTCTTTCTGGCAGATTATTTATTTATTTCTGGCAGGTTTGGAATCATGCACTGACCACACTTTGTTGTGGCTGTTGGGGCATCTTCAGTGCATTCATTCTAAATCATTCATGGATAGAGAACCGCAGGACCGCATAGATAATGTGTTTTTGTAGGCCAACTTAGCTAGTCATGCTAATTCCTGTTCCCAAGTCTAAAAGTCAATGGGATTTTTGTATGGGAATTTTGGTTAAATGCATGAAATAAGGTATGTGGTAAACAAAAGTTTATGAAACAGCCAACTTCGTATTCAACAAGATAATCTTCATAAAATAAGGACCACTTGTGACTTTTGAAGCATTTTCTGAAAATCGCAATTTAAAAACAACACACATTTATGCTTTGAAAATCATGAAAGTGGTCCTCATTTTGTGAATATTATCTTGCTGAACACAAAGTTTGCTGTTTCATAAACTTTTGTTAACCACAGATCTTATTTTTCCAAGATATGAAAATATCTGAATCATGTGGCATTAGTAACCCTTTGAAATAATCAATCATAATTTTTTGACATTTTCATGGAAAGGTAGGTGAAAAGGTGTTTTATGGTCGGCAACAAACAAACAAACAAGACCGGTGGGATACCACAGTGCATCCAATGTGTATACTGAATTAACATATTCCTCCCATGTAGTCATGAAAATTCTTATCCCAGCCCTGATATTTACACATTTGGGGGGGGGTGCTCTGTGCTACAGGGTGGAGCCAATGTTCTAGTGGGCGGAGCCTCGATACTCCGCTCCTCCTCTTCCTCCACAACCTCCTCACCAGTGGGGGACTGGAAGCTGCTGTCATGGGGGGGGGGGGGGGGGGGGGTGGGTGTAAGGCTGACGTTTTGGACCCAGATGCAGAGAGGACAGACACAGATGAGGTTCCAAGTCTTTTACTGACTTTCAAAAGATTTAGCAAAACGATGAAAGGACCGAAAGGTCAAAACTGAGGAGCCTGACCTAAACAGGTCGGAAAGCCGACAATAACTAAAAAGTATTTTAAATCCAAACGAGGAAGCGGTCCAGGGAATCCTCCGAGGGCAAATAACTCAAAGTCTTTTTACAGGAGGGAAGGCAGGCCAGGAGATCCTCTTGAAGATAGCATCCAGTGAGACAGAGGCTCGGGGAGACAGCGGGTTCGGGCGGCAGCAGCACAGCTCAGTTCAACCAGGGGAGTGTTAAGATCAGCACTGTTCTCTGAAAGGACAAGTTGTTATATTGACTGTCAAACAGGTGCAGGGCATTACTGTGAAATTGATAGAGAATTACAGCTTCTCTTCTATTGGCTGTGGCGCTGCCTCCGTGTGCTGTAGCGCGAAAGTTGGTTTACTCGCGGGAAGCTTTTCAGCACCATGGGGCAACGGGGCAGCCTCTGTGCGCTCTGAGCGACCGGACAGGTCTCTCCACGCAGCCAGGAGGGACAACATAATTAGGCTATGTTCCCGCGGGCGTGTCAGGGGGGAGTCCAGGATGACCTCTGGGACTCTGTGCGGACACGGGACCCTGCTCCGTTTCTGTGGTGCCGGCAGCCACAGAGGTGTTGCCCCCGCCTCCTGGTTGGTGGGTGGGAGTTCCTCCTCTGCTGCTGGCTTATCTCTCCCTGCAGGGCATCATCTACTTCCTCTACTGTGCTTCTTGTAGCACATTCACCCACTGATGGGACTGATGTTTTGGGACTGGTGGTTCTGTTCTCACTCTGGCTTGGCTCGTGTGCTTGGCTGTTCTCATCCTCCCCTTCCTCCTCGCCACCCTCCATGACTCACCAGGAAGAACTTGAGAGTCCTCCACCTGGATCATGGACACCACCTGCTTCATCCACCTCCTCCTGGGCTCCGTACTTCCTGGCCCAGTCGATGGACAGGTTTTTGCCCAGAAGGTGGAGGTTGGAGTCGCTGCTGGTGAGGACGATGTCCCTGTACAGTGTACAGGTTGTGTCTCCACTGGACCGCTGCCTCCTTCACAGTCATCATGATGAGCATGATGTAAAAAGCAACACCTCCTTGAAAATGTTCTCCACCAGGAGGAAAGGCGAGCTGGAGACTTCAAAACTCTGCCGCAGACCCTCCAGGCTCAGCTGCTCCACCTCCACATAGCAGCTCTCCATCTTCACCAGGTGGAAGGCCAACATGCTGATCTTCTCCATATGACTCACCACATTCTCTTTGGTGCCTTTGTTGAGGATGTTCTTGCTCATGTCCACCAGCTCCCTGAAGGTGGTACAGTAGATCTCGGAGAAGCCCTGGCTGGTCGGCTCAATCATGGCATCCAAGGTGGAGCTGATGTAGGGCTAGATGCTCACCTTCAGCAGCTTTCTTTGCCTTGGGGTGGACCACCGCTCACATCTTGTTGGTGACATGCTCCTTGGTGGTGATGGTGCCTCAGGAGGTCCCTGAAGATCATCAAAGACACAAACCATCCCCACAACAGCCTGTTCTCCCTGTTACCCTCAGGGAGGAGATACAGGGTTCCAAAAGCACGCACAAATCGCTTGAGGAACAGTTTCTTCCCGCAGGCCACGAGACTCCTTAACATACACAAATAGTGTAGTAGCCGTACTGTACCGTACTGTAGCTGCTACCATTACGTATGTCTAATGTTTAATTGTATGTTTAATAAGGAATATGCTATTTGCACCTGTATGTCAAATACGCCGAATTTAAAATGTTTAAGCACGTCTAAAGTATGCACATGACATGTGCACCTATGTGCAGTGAATATGCCACTGTCTCTGACTTGTCTTATCACTATACTGCCTTATGCTTGTTGTGTCTCTTGTTGTTTTTGCACTCATATGCCCTGTTATATTTGTACTATGTTGTAAACGGAGTTCACAGCACAAGAATTTCACACGTGATACTTGTACCACGGAGTGACAATAAAAAATCTTGAATCTTGAATCTTGATCTGGTCCATGTCTGTTCATATGGAGGCCTGCAGCATGGGATGTCCCGCCTCACACCGCTGCACCACAGCCTTGTACTGGGTTTGGCGCTGGTGCTGCAACAGGTTGTACACTGTATCACTGATCAGCATCCAGTTCCTCTGCCTCTCGTGCATCTTGCCTTTGAGTCAAGGGAGATGAGCTCCCTCAATTTGGGCAGGAGGCCCTCCATCACCAGGTTAGACAGTATCTGTGACGGTATGCCACATGTCATGTCCCAGGTGCTGTAGTGCCCATGAGCCTGGCGGTAGAGTCGCACTGCTTTGGTGAAGGTCTGAACCTTGTTGACATTACATTACATTACATTACATTACATTACGTCATTTGGCAGACCCTTTTATCCAAAGCGACTTACATTAACACATTTTTGTCAGCAATAGAGCAATCAACTATGCAACACAGTCTATGACAACTACAACCTCTGAAGGAACAGTGGTACAAGTTTAGTTTAGTTTATTTTTATTTTTTTTTATTTTTTTAGAAAGAGATAGATAGAAGTTAGATCAAGAAGGGCCCAGATGGAGCCTGAAAAGGTGTGTCTTTAGTCTTTTCCGAAAGATCGGCAGTGATTCAGCTGTCCTGACCGAAGGTGGAAGCTCGTTCCACCATTGAGGTGCCAGGGACGAGAAGAGTCGAGATCGGGATGAGCGACTTTTGAGCCCCCGTAGCGAAGGAGGGGCGAGGCGTCCTGCACTGGTGGAGGAGCGAAGGGAGCGCTGAGAGGTTTGGAACCTGACCATAGATTGCAGGTACAGGGGAGCTGACTGGTGTACTGCCCTGTAGGCCAGTACCAGTGTCTTGAATTTGATGCGTGCCGAGATGGGAAGCCAGTGGAGGTCCTGGAAGAGGGGAGTGACATGAGAGAATTTGGGTTGGTTGAATAGCAGACGGGCTGCAGCGTTCTGAATGAGCTGAAGCGGTCGGATGTCGGTGGCAGGTAGGCCGGCCAGGAGCACGTTGCAGTAGTCCAGGCGAGAGATGATAAGTGACTGGACCAGGAGTTGAGTCGCTTCTCTTGTGAGAAAGGGACGGATTTTGCGGATGTTGTAGAGGGAGAACCTATGTACAGGAGCGTGCTGACATACCATTGGTGGCATGGCTGACGTACATTTGAAAATCATGACCCATCCCTAATGTATGTGTATACCTAGAGGCACTGTGTTATCCCACCGGTCACTATTGTTGCCGTCAACATGTTTACTCATTCTATGAACCACACAGAACAAAGTTGAGTAATTGCAAATCCATAATCAACACTAGACACCTTCAAGATTATGTGTGGCAAAAATTGTTGACCTATCTTTATGTTAACATACTTTAATAACCCTTTGTTTGGAGCTTTGATGCAGGCAAGCTCTTCGCCTGGTGCAACCAGGAAGTAAACGTCATGTGACAATTTACACTAAACATGTGACACTGCACATATTTCATTGAGACCATTTACTCTTTCAATATTTGCTGGAAATGCATTGATACGTCATTCAGGAACATTTTTAGAACCGTATAACTGAAAAAGTTTTTTTACGGACACTATTGTGCCCGGTAGGATTAAATTGGTTAACCAAAATCCCATTGTTGCCAAGTCATCCTCTGCGGGGGAAGAGAAGTTAGACAGAAGAGGAGAACACGTGTTACTGTTGTTGGGGTTGCTGTTTTATGCTGACACTGTCCATTACATAACTTCACATTCAAAGAATAGACAAAAGTAATACGACAGAAATAACTAATTTCTTACTAAATTAACTAAAGTGGAAATCAAATAAGATGTCAGATTTACCCAATGTAAAAAAAAAAATTGTAACTAATGTCTACAAGGCACATAAGACCGGACCCTATGAAGCTCATGTCTGTAACACATTATAAACATACTTGTGTGTTATAATCTGTTTATAGCTTTTGATTGATGGATTTTCTTTATTTCGGTGTCATGCTTCGAATGAAGCCCAGCCCATATGTGCTTACAGGACACTTTTACTGTTCATCATTTAAACAAACAATGATCAAACATAAAACCAACAAAAACACCCAAAATACATACAGTGAAGTTGTACAGCATGAAAACCACCACCTGAACCTACTTAAAGAGCTGTGCTTGCCTTCTATTCCAGGCCCTATGAATAAAGTTAGCAGTCTTAAATACCTCAGTCTTAAACAACCACTCCAACTTCTGGCCATCATCTGCCCAGAAGAGCTCAGGTCTTTGCTTTTGCATTTCGTCAAATAAGCAAATCCTCAAATCATCATATAAAGTACAATAAAACATGAAATGAAACTCATTTTCAACATCTTTTAGATCACAGACATTGCATATCCTGTTCTCTTCTGGTATAGCTGTGAACCACCCTACTTCAAAGGCAAGAGGCAGGATACCAATTCTCAGCTGAGCACATAAAGACCTCTGGTTTCTGGTTAGAAAGGAAGTGACATAGGGCTCAGGACCAAAACACTGCTTCATCTGAACATATGATCTAAGCTTAGGTTTAGACCATATGTCGTTTGCCCATTCCTCTCTATAATTAAGAGATAACTTTTGTTTCAACATATTAACGTTACAGCAAAGCATGTTGTGAAAAATATATGCCAGGTCTGCCTCTCTAAGAGTAGAAAAAATGTCCTTTATCCAGGGGTGACTGTGAGCGTTGTCCCAGTTGAAGACCTTTGCTAACCTACTCTCTGGCATATATATGAGGCGGTTCCATAGCCGTATCATTACTCCCTTTAGTCTAATCTCCACCGGTTCCCAACCCATATCACCCTGTATAGCAAGAGTAGGGGCAAATGCATGTAGCCAAAGGAAGCATCTTATGGCTCTATTCTGGATGGAATTTACTTTTTTGGCATCCTTGCATCCTAAATGTCCATAATGCTTTTTGCTGTGCGGGCCACACAGGGATCACCTGCGGGCCGAATCCGGCCCACGAGCGCCCCCTGTGTGGCCCGCGCTGGAATTGCAAAACCCCCCCCTTTTTTTTTTTTTTTTTTACAGTGCACCTGAACGCAACATGCAAGATACCCGCTAAATGTGTCCAAATGTTCATGTCATTCTGGCCAATACTCCACTTCTGTTATAACATTTCAGTCTGGAATATGGAATATCTTTCAATAATCTTTAGAACTAAAATGCTAAAAGTAATCTCATGTGTAAGAAATTACTGTACATTAAAGTGAACATTTAAATAATTAACTCATTGGTTTTGGTTGGCTTGGTTTTATTTAGCTTCAAGAGTGCCTTTGTGTTCTTGTGTGACCCTCAACAGGCTTTATCCCCGGCCACTTACTGATACGTATGCTTAAATTAACCCACTCATATTCTGGTTTATTTCAAGAAAAACATTTTGGCTAGTGGAAATTCTAATTGGCTGGTAACTTTGAAATCTAGCAGCCATATTGGCAGGTGGTCAAAAAAGTAAATTTCAAGCCCTGCAGGGAGAGCAGGTGGTGACATAGGAGTGAAAAAGGATCAAATATCACCAACCATACCGTTAATTTAAAATGAGTTATTCCTCTAAACCTGCCTTCAAATGCTCAAAAGTTTTCGCGAAGGTGCCGGCGCCATTGGGCCCTCAGCAAATTATGGCCCTTGGTGAAAAGTAATTGAAGACCCCTGCCGTAAGGCATCCAGTCTGCCAGAAAGCCATTAGTAGAAGAAGAAGACTAGGAAGGGTAGAGTCTCTGGAGCTGATGCACCACTTGTCCTCTTTTCCCTATTCTAGTCTACTCCCACCACTTTGTGGTTCATGAGAAACAAATCGTCGATCTCTATATTCACTAATTTCTGTATTATTTTAATTGAATTGAACGATCAAGATATTTATTGACATACAGAGAGCAGGGACAGAGCGGGGACTCTTCCCGCGGCGTCAGAGCTCATCAGGGTCTTCAGGGCAGAGATGCGAGGCAAAGCTATCTGGCTATATGGATGTGAGGAAGGTGCTGCCGCACAACATGGCTGTATTTGACAGATTGAAAGGATCTCTTTTTTCTGTAATATCAGGGATGTGGATATCCATTCAACGGGTTGTTTGATTGTCACACAGAACCTCCAACCCCCCCCCCCCTCTCAGTCAGACCTTAAATCTTAGAATATTTCCAAATTTAAAAGGACATGGAGTTAGGCTCAGAAAGGGGGAGAAGTTACTCTTTAATACATTAACTTGTAAAGGTTATGGTGAAGAATGCTGAATAATCATTTTGGTGATTTGTTTTTTTGTTTTTTGTCTGGCTTTGCCGGTCTGCCGACTGCACAGCACCATCAAGTGTTGACGTGGTGAGAGTCAGATGCACCAGAGCTGCTTACTTTGAGATCACATTGTAAACCCATAGGAGGGGGGGAAGCATGAGCCGTCTGTGGCAAAACAATTTGTCACTGATGCAAAAAGACAGATACAACTTTAGAGTTCTACTCTGCCTGATGTTTTCAATTTCATATTTTTTCTTCAAAATGCTCTTGACAAGTAGTGTTAGGGCTACTTGCTGCAATAAAGTTCTAAAAAAGGTGTGGGCAGATGTTTCCTGATTCAAACCAGTCTCTCTCTCCCAGCCGCGGCGGCAAGGGAGGGTAAGGGGGGGCTTGAGCCCCCCCCCTGAAATTAGCCAAGCCCCCCCCTAAGCCCCCCCTGGAAATTTCTTTGGAGAAAAACAAAAACTTAATTTATTAACTTAATTTATTATTAACTAAACTAGGCTAATACACAAATATTCTGAAGTTTATTCTAAAAAATATAAATTAATTAAAAAAAGAATCCACTGATCGATGTATTGGTGCTCTGTTCATCAATGGTATAAGTGAAAATTCCCAGCCTCCTTGAACACAGCATTTACACACCTCCGTTGCTGGCTGGCTGCGTCTGACCCATGCGCTGGGGCCGGCCCATTTTTTATAGAGGGGTTCTCCCCCTACTGGCAAGTACATGGCATGGTGTGAGAGAAGGACCTCCCCTCTGCTCTGCTCAAAGTGGCCTGCTCCATCTCAAAGCGTTTCAACCACGGAAGTTCAATTTCCTTACATACATGTCAATGGGCCCTATTCTCCCACAGGCCTTAGGCGCAAAAACTGGCCTTAAACGCAAAAAAAACGTGCCTTGCACCTGCCTCGGGAAGATAGCAACATGGATTTACACCCCAAAATGCGCTTTACGCCAAACAGGCGTGGCGCAGTGCCAGAATAGGAGAGAATGGGCGTTTCGGCCTTAAATACTGGCCTAACGATATCTTCCGCCCTGGCGTTAATTTAGGGCTTAGCGCTTTTCAAAACCAGGCCTATTCAGTCCGCTGGTTGCGCGGAGCTCTCCTCTGCCATCTGACTCTCTGTCCCCCTTCTCTCTGTGTCACTCCCTCTCTCTTGCTCATCAGACAGGCACAATACAACTGCTGGAAAAGAAGTTCGCCGGTTCTCTCTCTCTCTCACTCCCTCGTGCATCAGACAGCAGACAGGCACGCCACAGATGTGAAATCTCCCAGTATGCATTGAGGCGCATTGAGGCGAATCCGTTTGAGAAGAAATAGCAACCAAATCAGCTTAAATAGGGTAAGTGATAGATCAAAATAATATTTCTCTTAACACAATTGCAATTGTGGAACATTTCAATATTGGACAAAATAAAATGGCGAAATCAAATCACAACCCTATGTGAAACATTATGTCATCCTAGGGGCTATATATATCCCTCGCAGATTTAACGTGATTTAGATAAGTGACAGCGTAACGCGGTTGCGGTTCTACTGTCATGTCCTACTGTGATGTCCGCTCCAATAAATTGGCCCTACTTCACATTTAGTTTTACAATAAAAACACATTAATTTCTGCAATGACTTTACATAATGTAGGCTATATTTATGTGCATCATCCTACCTGCAGCAGGGGAGAGAAAACAATATCATTCTGGACAAACTTTCACCAATCTAATTCATCATTTTTTCTAGCCAATGCGTTTAGAACATTCTTTTCACTTTGAGCTTGCTATAGTGTAGCGTATTTACAGTACATGCTTGCAGTATTTAAACTGCAGTTAGATTGGTTTGAGAAGCATAATGATATGGAATAATAGCCTATATATGGAGACAGACAGACGGGATGAAGGGAGGGGGGGGAGCAGAGCGCTTGGCTTGTCTGGTTTTACTGGATTGCTCCGTGGAATTGGAGCTTAAAAGGCAAGCTTGTGACTCGTTTACTGCACTTCCCCAATGAGCAGACTGTGCATAATTTTATGCTTAAAAGGCGTGGTTGTAATGCTTAAGGCTGCGTGTAGCGCCGACACCAAGATATCGAGTGGGCTGGTCCACGCCCACTGATCTGCGCTGCACTGGGCGCTCAGCACAGTTTATAGGCTGATGCAACGATAGAGGCCTACATCTACAGCTAAAATGGACATAAAACAAGCATCTAGCGTTAGTATCGTGCGCCTTTATATTGATCAAGCCTTTATGTTGATGGCCATCACAAAGGAGATACTTTTTTTTGCTTTGTACACGGACTGGACTGGACAGCACAGGATCGAGCGCACTGATGTTAATAGGTAGGCAGATGATGGAATTTATATTTGATATACATAATGGCTTTGTTAAGACTGCGTTCCCTACTGTGCTGTTGCGTTTTTTGGCCGCTATGCCGTGCTCATGCGTGTGGTGTGAATGTGTTTCAGTGTTTGTATAGTTAGAGTCTT
This sequence comes from Poromitra crassiceps, assembly GCF_964638095.1. Lineage (NCBI taxonomy): Eukaryota > Metazoa > Chordata > Actinopteri > Beryciformes > Melamphaidae > Poromitra > Poromitra crassiceps. The sequence goes on from NC_139628.1 coordinate 9,657,949, forward strand.
ATTTCATGACGTGTGCATCATGTACAGTACAAAGACGATGGGTCCCATTTTTATAGTCTTTGGTATGACTCGGTCGGGGATCGAACTCACACAACCTACCAGTCTCAGGGCGGACACTCAGACCACAAGGCCACTGAGCTGGTTTTGATAAAAGTATCAAAACGCCTGTTGTCCAGCTCAGTCACTATAGAGTATTGTCACTGGTGTGATTGTTATATAGTGCAGTCTATATGAATGGTTCTATTTCGTTTTACTCTGGCACAGTGCCTGTGTATGTGGCACTGTTTATTTGTCTCTAAAATATACCACACTTTAAATTTTTTGTGTAAGTTGTGAATATAAACTCTTGATTTACCATCTAAATGTGTGTGCTGCATATAGCCTTGTGTAACTGGACTCATCAGTCTCAACATACAGTGTGACATAGGGCTAAATACACAGTCAGTCTTCAGCTCATTGAAGCAATTACATGCATAATGTTGGGTTGGGGATTTGGCTCTCAATGGAAAAGCAGTGGGCCCTCCTTGTCTAATAGTAGAGCCTAATTCACACCATATCAATCATATTATTATTATTTCTTATATTAGTGGTTCTCAACCTTTTTACACAAGTACCTGAGAAATTACCACCATATGAATGTATGAGAGGGAGGGGGCCCCGCGTACCACCAGTGGTACCTGTACCACAGGTTGAGAAGAGAACCACTGTCTATTTATGTAGAAAAAGTTAGCCCCGCTGTAAATATTTAAGCCCCCCCTTAGCCCCCCAGCCACAATTGGCTGGAGCCGCGCTACTGCTCTCTCCCGGTTTCTCTCTCTCTCTCTCTCTCTCCCCTCTGGGTTCATTTCCTTGTTTCCTGGTTAGTCGTTGTGCAGATTATTTTCTCCACCTAAAGATATTGATATAAATATAGATATAGATAGATAGATAGATAGATATAGATATAACAGCAGTTAACTGACAGTTTATAGTCTATTTTATTCTACTGACTCTTTGATGTGACTGTGTTACCAGCTACCATCTTCTTATTTAGACTAAAAAGAGGAACTCTCGGCTGTTAAAGGTTTGTCTGTAGTTTAGATTCAAAACAACTCAACGCTCTTTTACAACATGTTTGTGTTTTAGTGTGTTCATGTTAAAATAGTAGAAATGGTTCATAATCAGTTGTGTTGCTTTGAGCCTGCAGGTTTGAGGGGAAAAAAGTTTGGTTTCCCTCATGCACGAGCTGCCAGATAGGCCTGTTATGAGATGTTTTTGACGATTGACGAAGTTAATAGGTAAGGTTCATCACAAGTTCAACCATGCTTTATTAACAATATTATATTGTATTATACCATATTAGTACATTTTAATGTAATATAATGTATATAAGCTATTGAATGTATTATGTGCTTATTTAAGCAGGTTTCACTTCCTGTTCTCGACTAGGCCTAAAACCTGAGGAAGCTAGTTACAATCAACAACATGATGAGGCAATACATTAAAATACAACAAATGCTAAAATAAAGTACAAAGTAAAACAATGTAATCACAAGACAGTAAAATCTCTTGCTGTAATAAGATGGAAGGAATGGAATTGCTGTCAGCTGCTCCAACTCAGTAAGAGTTTTGATATTGCAGCTGTTTGTGACATCAGACAGATTTTAGATCCACCTCAGTAAGTTTTGATATTGCAGCTGTTTGTGACATCAGACAGATTTTAGATCCAGCTCAGTAAGAGTTTTGATATCGCAGCTGTTTGTGACATCAGACAGATTTTAGATCCACCTCAGTAAGTTTTGATATTGCAGCTGTTTGTGACGTCAGACAGATTTTAGACCCACCTCAGTAAGAGTTTTGATATTAAAGCTGTTTGTGACTGCAGACAGATTTTAGATCCACCTCAGTAAGAGTTTTGATATTACAGCTGTTTGTGACATCAGACAGATTTTAGATCCACCTCAATAAGAGTTTTGATATTACAGCTGTTTGTGACATCAGACAGATTTTAGATCCACCTCAGTAAGAGTTTTGATATTGCAGCTGTTTGTGACATCAGACTGATTTTAGATCCACCTCAGTAAAGAGTTTTGATCTTGCAGCTGTTCGTGATGTCAGACAGATTTTAGATCCACCTCAGTAAGAGTTTTGATATTGCAGCTGTTTGTGACATCAGACAGATTTTAGATGCACCTCAGTAAAGAGTTTTGATCCTGCAGCTGTTTGTGACATCAGACAGATTTTAGATCCACCTCAGTAAGAGTTTTTATATTACAGCTGTTTGTGACATCAGACAGATTTTAGATCCATCTCAGTAAGAGTTTTGATATTACAGCTGTTTGTGACATCAGACAGATTTTAGATCCACCTCAGTATAAAAGTTTTGATATTGCAGCTGTTTGTGACATCAGACAGATTTTAGATCCACCTCAGTAAGAGTTTTGATATTGCAGCTGACTTTTTAACCTGAAGTTATGAGGTCACACCCTCACATCAAATGAACACAGATACACATGACTTTCTCTACAGATGAAGGCAGAACGTCTCTGTGACTTGATGCCGTGAATTCACCAGGAGAACATCTTCCAAGGTAATGCTGACTACATTTGTCTTTGTTTACTGATTGTTTGTTGTCTGGCAACGTGTGAACAAACTTCTCTCTTTAAATATCTGTACTGTTAGGAGGCATCTCTTGAAAAAGGCAACACAGTCTCTTAGACAATTGTGAAATAGTAACATTGGTCCAAAAATGTTTCTATTTCACAATTTCGGCTCTAAAATTGTTGTGAAATGAACTTTTTTTTCTCTTTTTTCATACAGGGGTGAGAGTTTTTACAGTGGTGGGAGAGGTTAGGTTTAGGATCTGGATTAGGGTTAGGTGTGGGGGGTGGGAGAGGTTAGGTTTAGGTGTGGGGGGTGGGATGGGGGAGGTTAGGTTTAGGCATGGGGGGTGAGAGAGGTTAGGTTTAGGGTTAGGGGTGAGAGAGGTTAGGCTTAGGGTTAGCGTCTGGGTTAGGGTTATGCATGGGGCGTGGGAGAGGGGTCCCAGGGGGTCGGAGACCCCCCAAAGGCCATGGATTTGTACTATTTTCACAATTTTCTGAGAGACTGGGCTGGAAAAAGGATCTTCCTGCTTAAATAAAGGAAAACAATATTGTTAGATGAATACACTATCATATTGTATGTTATGACTGTAATGTTGACTTTTGCAAGACAAACTGCTAAAGTCTTTCAAATCATGAACCTGCTATTTGCAGATGGTGTTCAATCTGTTCATATATAGTGTCATAATATCCAACACTTGTTCTCTTTGTGACCATAAAGAACATTGTTGTATTTGTGACTTTTAGTAGAAGCCTGATAAACTCTAGTTAGGTGGTAATCTCTGTTCTCTGCATTGGTGAAACTAGTGCAGTTCCCTTTTCCCCTATGCACCACCCCCTGGGCCCCTGAGCTCATCAGGGCCTTCAGGGCAGAGATGCGAGGCAAAGCTATCTGGCTATATGGACGTGAGGAAGGTGCTGCCGCACAACATTGCTGTATTTGACAGATTGAAAGGATCTCTTTTTTCTGTAATATCAGGGATGTGGATATCCATTCAACAGGTTGTTTGATTGTCACACAGAACCTCCACCCCCCCCCCCCCCCCCCTCAGTCAGACCTTAAATCTTAGAATATTTCCAAATTTAAAAGGACATGGAGTTAGGCTCAGAAAGGGGGAGAAGTTACTCTTTAATACATTAACTTGTAAAGGTTATGGTGAAGAATGCTGAATAATCATTTTGGTGATTTGTTTTTTTGTTTTATGTCTGGCTTTGCCGGTCTGCCGACTGCACAGCACCATCAAGTGTTGACGTGGTGAGAGTCAGATGCACCAGAGCTGCTTACTTTGAGATCACATTGTAAACCCATAGGAGGGGGGGAGGAAGCATGAGCCGTCTGTGGCAAAACAAAATGTCAATGATGCAAAAAGACAGATACAACTTTAGAGTGCCCTGCCTGACGTTTTCAATTTCATATTTTTTCCTCACTTTGTTCTTGTAAAGTAGTGTTAGGGCTAATTGCTCCAATACAGTTCTAAAAAAGTGTGGACAACTGTGGACAAATGTTTCCTGATTCAAACCAGTCTGCCCCCTGCCTCTCTCTCTCTCTCTCTCTCTCTCTCTCTCTCTCTGCCCTCTGGGTTATTTCCTTGTTCCTTGTTTCCTGGTTAGTCGTTGCGCAGATTATTTTCTCCACCTAAAGATATTGATATAAATATAGATATAGATAGATAGATAGATAGATAGATAGATATAGATATAACAGCAGTTAACTGACAGTTTATAGTCAATTTTATTCTACTGAGTATTTGATGTGACTGTGTTACCAGCTACCATCTTCTTATTTAGACTAAAAAGAGGAACTCTCGGCTGTTAAAGGTTTGTCTGTAGTTTAGATTCAAAACAACTCAACGCTCTTTTACAACATGTTTGTGTTTTAGTGTGTTCATGTTCAAATAGTAGAAATGGTTCATAATCAGTTCTGTTGCTTTCTGCCTGCAGGTTTGAGGGAAAAAACTTTGGTTTCCCTCATGCACGAGCACTGCCAGATAGGCCTGTTATGAGATGCTTTTGACGATTGACAAAGTTAATAGGTAAGGTTTATCACAAGTTCAACTATGCTTTATCAACAATATTATATTGTATTATACCATATTAGTACATTTTAATGTAATATAATGTATATAAGCTATTTAATGTATTATGTGCTTATTTAAGCAGGTTTCACTTCCTGTTCTCGACTAGGCCTAAAACCTGAGGAAGCAAGTTACAATCAACAACATGATGAGGCAATACATTAAAATACAACAAATGCTAAAATAAAGTACAAAGTAAAACAATGTAATCACAAGACAGTAAAATCTCTTGCTGTAATAAGATGGAAGGAATTGAATTGCTGTCAGCTGCTCCACCTCAGTAAGAGTTTTGATATCGCAGCTGTTTGTGACATCAGACAGATTTTAGATCCAGCTCAGTAAGAGTTTTGATATTACAGCTGTTTGTGACATCAGACAGATTTTAGATCCACCTGAGTAAGAGTTTTGATCTTGCAGCTGTTTGTGACGTCAGACAGATTTTAGACCCACCTCAGTAAGAGTTTTGATATTACATCTGTTTGTGACTGCAGACAGATTTTAGATCCACCTCAGTAAATGTTTTGATATTACAGCTGTTTGTGACATCAGACAGATTTTAGATCCACCTCAGTAAAGAGTTTTGATCTTGCAGCTGTTTGTGACATCAGACAGATTTTAGATCCACCTCAATAAGAGTTTTGATATTACAGCTGTTCGTGACGTCAGACAGATTTTAGTTCCACCTCAGTAAGAGTTTTTATATTACAGCTGTTTGTGACATCAGACAGAGTTTAGATCCACCTCAGTAAGAGTTTTGATATTGCAGCCGTTTGTGACATCAGACTGATTTTAGATCCACCTCAGTAAAGAGTTTGATCTTGCAGCTGTTCGTGATGTCAGACAGATTTTAGATCCACATCAGTAAGAGTTTTGATATTGCAGCTGTTTGTGACATCAGACAGATTTTAGATGCACCTCAGTAAAGAGTTTTGATCGTGCAGCTGTTTGTGACATCAGACAGATTTTAGATCCACCTCAGTAAGAGTTTGTATATTACAGCTGTTTGTGACATCAGACAGATTTTAGATCCACCTCAGTAAGAGTTTTGATATTACAGCTGTTTGTGACATCAGACAAATTTTAGATCCACCTCAGTATAAAAGTTTTGATATTGCAGCTGTTTGTGACATCAGACAGATTTTAGATCCACCTCAGTAAGAGTTTTGATATTGCAGCTGACTTTTTACCCTGAAGTTATGAGGTCACACCCTCACATCAAATGAACACAGATACACATGACTTTCTCTACAGATGAAGGCAGAACGTCTCTGTCACTTGATGCCGTGAATTCACCAGGAGAACATCTTCCAAGGTAATGCTGACTACATTTGTCTTTGTTTACTGATTGTTTGTTGTCTGGCAACGTGTGAACAAACTTCTCTCTTTAAATATCTGTACTGTTAGGAGGCATCTCTTGAAAAAGGCAACACAGTCTCTTAGACAATTGTGAAATAGTAACATTGGTCCAAAAATGTTTCTATTTCACAATTTCGGCTCTAAAATTGTTGTGAAATGAACTTTTTTTTCTCTTTTTTTATACAGGGGTGAGAGTTTTTACAGTGGTGGGAGAGGTTAGGTTTAGGGTCTGGATTAGGGTTAGGTGTGGGGGGTGGGAGAGGTTAGGTTTAGGTGTGGGGGGTGGGATGGGGGAGGTTAGGTTTAGGCATGGGGGGTGAGAGAGGTTAGGTTTAGGGTTAGGGGTGAGAGAGGTTAGGTTTAGGGTTAGCGTCTGGGTTAGGGTTATGCATGGGGCGTGGGAGAGGGGTCCCAGGGGGTCGGAGACCCCCCAAAGGCCATGGATTTGTACTATTTTCACAATTTTCTGAGAGACTGGGCTGGAAAAAGGATCTTCCTGCTTAAATAAAGGAAAACAATATTGTTAGATGAATACACTATCATATTGTATGTTATGACTGTAATGTTGACTTTTGCAAGACAAACTGCTGAAGTCTTTCAAATCATGAACCTGCTATTTGCAGATGGTGTTCAATCTGTTCATATATAGTGTCATAATATCCAACACTTGTTCTCTTTGTGACCATAAAGAACATTGTTGTATTTGTGACTTTTAGTAGAAGCCTGATAAACTCTAGTTAGGTGGTAATCTCTGTTCTCTGCATTGGTGAAACTAGTGCAGTTCCTTTTTCCCCTATGCACCACCCCCTGGGCCCCTGCGCTCATCAGGGCCTTCAGGGCAGAGATGCGAGGCAAAGCTATCTGGCTATATGGACGTGAGGAAGGTGCTGCCGCACAACATTGCTGTATTTGACAGATTGAAAGGATCTCTTTTTTCTGTAATATCAGGGATGTGGATATCCATTCAACAGGTTGTTTGATTGTCACACAGAACCTCCACCCCCCCCCCCCCCCTCTCAGTCAGACCTTAAATCTTAGAATATTTCCAAATTTAAAAGGACATGGAGTTGGGTTTAGAAAGGGGGAGAAGTTACTCTTTAATACATTAACTTGTAAAGGTTATGGTGAAGAATGCTGAATAATCATTTTGGTGATTTGTTTTTTTGTTTTTTGTCTGGCTTTGCTGGTCTGCCGATTGCACAGCACCATCAAGTGTTGACGTGGTGAGAGTCAGATGCACCAGAGCTGCTTACTTTGAGATCACATTGTAAACCCATAGGGGGGGGGGGGGGGGGGAGCATGAGCCGTCTGTGGCAAAACAAAATGTCAATGATGCAAAAAGACAGATACAACTTTAGAGTGCCCTGCCTGACGTTTTCAATTTCATATTTTTTCCTCACTTTGTTCTTGTAAAGTAGTGTTAGGGCTAATTGCTCCAATACAGTTCTAAAAAAGTGTGAACAAGTGTGGACAGATGTTTCCTCATTCAAACCAGTCTGCCCCCTGCCTCTCTCTCTCTCTCTCTCTCTCTCTCTCTCTCTCTCTCTCTCTCTCTCTCTCTCTCTCTCTCTCTCTCTCTCTCTCTCTCTCTCTCTCTCTCTCTCTCTCTCTCTCTCTCTCTCTCTGCCCTCTGCCCTCTGGGTTCTTTCCTTGTTCCTTGTTTCCTGGTTAGTCGTTGCGCAGATTATTTTCTCCACCTAAAGATATTGTTATAAATATAGATATAGATAGATAGATAGATAGATATAGATATAACAGCAGTTAACTGACAGTTTATAGTCAATTTTATTCTACTGACTATTTGATGTGACTGTGTTACCAGCTACCATCTTCTTATTTAGACTAAAAAGAGGAACTCTCGGCTGTTAAAGGTTTGTCTGAAGTTTAGATTCAAAACAACACAACGCTCTTTTACAACATGTTTGTGTTTTAGTGTGTTCCTGTTCAAATAGTAGAAATGGTTCATAATCCGTTCTGTTGCTTTCTGCCTGCAGGTTTGAGGGGAAAAAAACGTTGGTTTCTCTCATGCACGAGCTGCCAGATAGGCCTGTTTATGAGATGCTTTTGACGATTGACAAAATTAATAGGTAAGGTTTATCACACAAGTTCAACCATGCTTTATCAACAATATTATATTGTATTATACTGTATATTACATTTTAATATAATGTATATAAGCTATTTAATGTATTATTTACTTATTTAAGCAGGTTTCACTTCCCTTCCATACATTAAAATACAACAAATGACAAAACAAAGTACAAAGTAAAACAATGTAATCACAAGATAGTAAAATCTCTTGTGATAAAATGGAATGAATGGAATTCCTGTCAGCTGCTCCACCTCAGTAAGAGTTTTGATATTACAGCTGTTTGTGACGTCAGATAGATTTTAGATCGACCTCAGTAAGAGTTTTTATATTGCAGCTGTCTGTGACATCAGACAGATTTTAGATCCACTCTCTCATTCTCACTCTGTTATTGAAATTTAAATCAATATAAATGACTCCGCAATGCATTACACATCTATGTGCTGGTCTGCTGTTTAGTTGACTGTAGATTATGTGGTTAATGTCTCCATCTAGTGCACAGACAGTAGAACTACATCACCTGATCTGTGGTGTCTCTTGGTTTCTGGCATCAGGTTAGACTGCTTTGGTGTCAGAGACTAGAGTAGACTTGTTTAGCCTGAAGTTATGAGGTTGCACCCTCACATCAAATGAACACAGATACAGGACTGACAAAGGAGAGTAAACAGTCTGTCTCTCTTTCTCTACAGATGAAGGCAGAACGTCTATGTGACTTGATGCCGTGAATTCACCAGGAGAACATCTTCCAAGGTAATGCTGACAACATTTGTCTTTGTTTACTGATTGTTTGTTGTCTGGCAACATGTGAACAAACTTCTCTCTTTAAATATCTGTACTGTTAGGAGGCATCTCTTGAAAAAGGCAACACTGTTTCTTAGACAATTGTGAAATAGTAACATTGGTCCAAAAATGTTTCTATTTCACAATTTTGGCTCTAAAATTGTTGTGAAATGGAAACTTTTTTTGAATAGGAGTTTATACAGGGGTGAGAGTTTTTAGAGTGGTGGGAGAGGTTAGGTTTAGTCGTAGGTGGTGGGAGAGGTTAGGTTTAGGGTCTGGATTAGGGTTAGGTGTGGGGGGTGGGAGAGGTTAGGTTTAGGCATGGGGGTGGGAGAGGTTAGGTTTAGGCATGGGGGTGAGAGAGGTTAGGTTTAGGGTTAGGCGTGAGAGAGCTTAGGTTTATGGTTAGCGTCTGGGTTAGGGTTAGGCATGGGGTGTGGGAGAGCGGTCCCCGGGGGTCGGAGACCCGCCAAAGGCCGTAGACAAATGTTACTATTTTCACAATTTCCTAAGAGACTGCGCTGGAAAACGGATCTTCCTGCTTAAATAAAGGAAAACAATAGGCCTATTGTTAGATGAAAACACTATCATATTGTAGGCTATGTTCTGACTGTAATGTTGACTTTTGCAAGACAAACTGCTAAAGTTTTTCAAATCATGAACCTGCTATTTGCAGAAGATGGTGTTCATAGTGCCATAATATCCAAAACTTGTTCTCTTTGTGACCATAAAGAACATTGTTGTATTTGTGACTTTTAGTAGAAGCCTGATAAACTCTAGTTAGGTGGTCATCTCTGTTCTCTGCATTGGTGAAACTAGTGCAGTTCCCGTTCTCCCTATGCACCACCCCGTGGGCACTCCCCCCCCCCCCCCCACACACACACTGCACGCAGGTCAGGTCGCCCTAAGAGCACTCCCCAAGTTTGAAGTCAATCCGACAAATGGTTATCTAGATACGTGAAGGACAGACATACAGACAGTCCTGGAATTATTGTATAAGATATAAGATAAAATAATGCTGACATACATGGTCTCAGTAGTGTGTAAAGACTCAGGTCTCTGAGGACTAACTCAACCAGGAAGTTCTCGACCATCTGGGACCCGTTTCTGGACTACCTGGGTGAGGTCAGAAATGAATAACTTACACATCCTTGCACACATAGGCTGGTAGCACCATGTTGTAATCTTTTTATTTGATCTTTTGGTTGTTTGTTTTTAATCATTTAAAACCAAAACTTGTACAATCGACTTGATGTGGGACTAAGTTTACGGGGTGGGAGAAAACTGTTTCTTTTCATATCGCCATTGCATCATATTCGTGCATGCAACTTATTTGAAGACAATTTGTTGTGGGTTCTGTCACATTTGTTTGCTCCTGTTTAGTTTGGCTCTTTACTTGGGTGTACTGTGTACACCCAATTGTTGATGGCACTAAACTAATGTCTGAAATAAAACAATAAAACAATTATATAGATAATATGGTGCAGTGCCCATTCACACACTAAGGGCCCTATCGTCGTACGGCGCTATCGTTTGCGCTGCGTTTGCGCGCCTCTTATTGCTATCTTCCCAGCGTCTTAAGCTATCGTCTGCCTCCACCGTCCAGTTTTGCGCTGGGATGACACAGGTGTAGGCGTGGCCCAGGCGTGTCCGTGGGCCTCTAGCCTATCATGTGTCTCGTGCAAGTGTCATTCAGCGCTGTGGGGAAGATACCGTCGGTATGTGCCGAGCGCAAAGAGAGGTTTGGGCATTGCCCATTCCAAAATAGGCGTTCCAGTGCAATGTGTTAGAAAAAGGGGCCGTGGGTGCTCTCAATTTTAACGCCAGCAAATAGCTGGTCTTAGCGCAAACAACCCCACTACGCCAGGCGTATGCCTGAGCACAGACTGCATTCTGCAGTCTGCAGTGCAGGAAATCCTCGCTTGGATAGGCCCATTACGCACGGCTCGCGCGCGGACACACTTCCCTCCAATGCCACGTTGATTTTCAACTGACCTACACTGCAGAAAAAAACACACATTGATTTAACAATGAGAATTTGTTTGTCATGGTTTTGTGTGAAAAAGTGATTTGCGTTTTGAATTGGATTACCAGGGGAACGAGGGTCTGGCGGGGCGGGAGTCTGTGTGTAGCGCGGGGAGGGGTGCTTTGTGTTCGACTAGTGTGGGGGGGGGTCGGTGCACAGGGTGGGTAGGACACTGAGCCAGCGCTGTGCGTGGACCCGCGGATCGAAATCAGTTTCTGGCAGCAAATCACTTTCTGACACAACACCGGCCAGTAGGCTATACAGTAATCATTGATAGTATACAGTAACCTCTCTCCCTGCACCTTTGCACCATGCAACAATAGGTTAACCCGAGTGGACAATTCTGGTAGAGGCTATTGAAATAAAATCTCACACATCCCTACCCTATTAAAGAAAGGAATATTTGTAAATGTGTATGTTATAGCCTATATGAGCGAAACGACTAATTAAAAGGCTACTAATTACAAAAGCATAAATTTTCGTTATGAATCCGAAATGGTTCTTCCCTCTCTCATTCTCTCCGCCCTCTCTCTCTCTCTGACTCTCTCCCTCTCCCCATCTAGGCTATCTTTTCTCTCTCCCTCTTTCTCTCTCTCACTCTAGTCCCGAAGCGGATAGAGACTGAGAACTGAGTCTACTCTCAGTGAGGAGGAAGCTGCTGATGTGATGCTGTGGTTTTATGGGCATGACCACACCTCCACAATGCTTTTAGGCATAAACGCGCCTATACGGAGGTGTGCGCCGAGATGACGTGAAGCTCAGCGGGCTGACACGCCCACAATTAGGGCTTTGCGCGGCGCTATTCCAGCGCAAAATGGGCGCTAACGCAAAATTACCGCCATTGCAAAGATAGGGCCCTAAGTGTGCTTTCTCACTGGTGCCTTGGTACTGATCCCGAGCACACTTGTCCCCAAATTGACAACAGTTTCGGAACGTTTGAGTGTGAACGTTGTTCCGTTCCGCGTCCGGGGCGCGAAACAGGGAACCGTGACAGGATCCACTTGAAAAGGTGGTCTGGGGAACGCTTTTGTGTGCCCAGGAAGGGAAGACTTGCTAATGTGAACGGCAACCGTTCCGAAACACATAGAGTCGAGACAACACACGGGTGGGGATACACTCCAGGCATAGTTGATGACGCAGGTCCACTCTGTTCTGTTCCCGAGCACGGAAGAAATGTTGTAATGTGAAAGCTGACCAGCGGGGGAGAGGGGAGGGGGCAATCGTGCGTGGAACAAAAGTTCCCAGTGAGTTCCCCTGGTGTGTTTCACTCTCATTTCCAGCACAGATAACAACACAGTACGGCTCTACTCTTACTTGGCTTTACTCTTCATGACCATACACTGTTTACTTCCAACGCAAGTTTACTCACCTCCGCCCACAACTGGTCGTCATAGCGACCGCAACTCTGCCCTCCGTCCATAGCGACCGCATATCTGCCCTCCGCCCTCCATTTGCATAACGTTAAAATGAACACATGGAACTTTTAATAAACTGTAGATGGAAAATTAATGCTGTATGAAATCGCTTGGTTGTATGTTGAATGCAGGATAGGACGTGACTTCAGTCGTTTCCCAATAAGGGTTCTTGTGTGTTCTTGTCTCCCTGTGAAACGTCATCAGTCGCAGCCCAAGTACTATTCCAATGCAAAGTTCACATTTCCCCAAGAAGGCTTACAATTCCCGCATGTGTTCTCGACATGCCCACTTTACCGAGGATAAATTAAATACCCTTATTTAAATACCCTTATTTACACTCTCAATACCCTCAAGAACGCATCATCTCAAACTGCCAACAGTGTTATGTATGCTTGTGACCTAGCAAGTTCATTCTTCCAAGAACGACTAGCAAGAACGTTCTCCCCAAGAACCAGGGGCGTATGCAGAAATTGAATTATAGGTGGGCCTGGATCAAATTGGGTGGGCCTGGATAGGAAGGGGTGCAGATGCCCGGCCGAAGTGTTATTTTACTAAAAATAATGCATTTGACCATCATTTCAAGTAGAATGATACCACCCAAGCAAGAATATTTCAAGTGTTCCAAGTGCTTTACTGAAATATTTGGACCATATAATGATAATACAATTATCTCAACCTTAAAAGGTTACATATAGGTGCCAAATGTTGCATACATGAATGCTTATACTTGTGTGTATACTGTTACTTTATACAGAAATTAGAACCACTGATCCATATACTGTTGTGAGTTTAAAAAATAACAACACTGAGGCTGCTTCAAGTTTGAACAAGATGCCCTCTGGTTTATTTATCCACAGAGAGAACAAAATTCCTAGATGTCATGAAGTTGTCATGCATTAGACTCTGGAGATGATGTGCCCTGCGTTTTTACAAAAGTAACAAAACCATTGGCTAGCAATGCAGCAGCAAGTTTGCCTCTAGAAAACAACCAATTAAAAAAAAAAAAATTTTTTTTTTTTTTTTTTTTTTTTTTTTTTTTTTTTTTGGGTGGGCCAGGGCAGAAGTGGGTGGGCGTGTGCCTACCCAGGCCCACCCGTAGATACGCCCCTGCCAAGAACACAAGAACAAGAACGCATTCTTGGTATTGAGAAACGGCCCAGATTTCTGAAATGAAAATCGGGGACATTTCCAGTTCGGCAGTCAATATATCATTAAAATATCCAATGTTATTATCTATGAAATAAAAAGGCGGACAATTCATGTATTTTGACCACTAGGGGTGCAATGGATCACAAAACTCACAGATTGGATCGTGTCACGGTTCTGATGTGACGTTCTGATGTGTGATTGGATACTTTTTCGGATCAGCAATTTTCTTTATTTAATTTTAAAATGTGCTACTTTGATGAAAGAAAACAACATTCAAATAGGCTATGCAAACAGTGCAGATGTTCTCATCATAGTGGTATACAGTACACAAAGAAACAATAATATGAATTAAAATAAAACAAATTTAGTAATAATTGTTTACTCAAAGAAATCGAGATAAATAAACTCCATTAGTAATTATTTGCTACTTTGACTCTGATGCAGACAGCTGATTGGTTACACGCCTATGCCACAGACAGGCAGAGAGACAGCTGGTTCAGCCCTCAGTCCCGAGTATGAGGGAGGGAGCCAGGGGTGGACTGGGACCATAATTCAGGCCAGGCCAACACACGTGGACACACATGAAAAATGTGGGCAAGCAAGATTTGGTGAACATAATGCTAACGTGATGTTACATGTTACCTATTTGTTCACTAATATAATTCAACATTGCCTAGATAACTGCAAGTATAATATGAAGACATGCCTCTGTACAAAAGCTTCACAGCCAACTTAATTTAAGGAAGAGTGCAGTGTCCTGTCTTGGCTTGTCTGAGGTTAAATGTATTGTGCAGTCCTACTGATATAAAGCACAATGTGAAAGCAATAAGCATATAGCCTACATGTTTCACTTTATGCTCTGAAATTGTAGCCTACCTGAAGGTTCCTGATTCTGATAAGTTCAACACCACCTCCAGCTCTGCAGGAGCACCTGCTGCAGTGCTAGTGCTGCTTCTGCCTCCTTCTCCACTTTTGTGAAGAAAACCCCAAAAGTAATCCAACCCATACTTTCAGTTTCAAGATAGGCTCCTTGCTTTCCACCTCTCTGCACCTCTTTTCTTCTCCATTTTGGCACCATTGAACAGCAAGCCCTGCACACTCAGCAGCTCAGGTCTCAGCAGCTTCTGACTGAAAAGTTAACTCATTCCTCCGTGTCTGGCTGCCTGCAGCCTGCCTGCCTGCAATCTGCGCAACTAGGAACACTTATACATACTGGCCTGCTGTTCAGTGGGTGGCCTGGCCTGCACACACACAAAAACATTTTTTGCAGGCCATGCCAGGCCACCAGGCATCTGCCCGACATGCCCGATTATGCAGTCCGAGCCCTGCGTACCACCCAGACCCGTCACAAGAGGGGTGCGAGGCCTTGTGCAAACCTCATGTGCGAGTCCCTTCTCATTAACATGCACACGCATGAATCATGTGCACGCACAGCAAGTCTAATCCTACTACACGCCAGCCAGTGGACAGTGAAGCCTTCACAGCAAATACACTGTCATAGCTTTAGATCTTGATCTAGGCTAGGGATCTTGATGTGGCTGTAATATATATATATATACCGTAAAACTTCAAATAAGGGCCCAGGCGTTTATTATGCTTAATTGACCCCAGGCGGTTAAAGGCCGGCTTTACCGTGAATATATATGAATATATATTAATTCTTAAAAAATCTTAAATTTCGAATCCGTTGAAATTTTTGAAATTGCTTGTTCACAGCCAGAGAAAAAAAAAAATGAAAAAAAAAAAAAAAAAAAAAAATTGGGCCAGGTGACGCGTTTCGCGTCGAAACGCGTCACCTGGCCCATTTTTTTTTTTTTTTTTTTTTTTTTTTTTTTTTTTTTCATTTTTTTTTTTCTCTGGCTGTGAACAAGCAATTTCAAAAATTTCAACGGATTCGAAATTTAAGATTTTTTAAGAATTAAGATATATTCATATATATTCACGGTAAAGCCGGCCTTTAAAGGAGACCAGGTGCCTATTGGAATCTGGCGGTTATTTCTTTATTGCACGAAATTGACCCAGGCGATTATTTTCTTTTGCACAGAATTCCTGATCAGCAAAAACAGAAAGTATGAAATTGCTTATCTAAACCAGTGAGATAGTATTAGTACACCACAAGAGGCTAGGTACAGGCAGTTTAAACCAGTGAGATAGTACTTAGTACACACAAGAGGCTAGGTACAGGCAGTTTAAACCAGTGAGATAGTACTTAGTACACACAAGAGGGTAGGTACAGGCAGTTTTGAACATGCCTAGTATTGTACAACGGACTGGAATGAATGGAAACAACTGATGGCCATAGCCTTCATCATCATCATCATCATCATCCAACTACGTTACAGTATCAGTTCATTGCTCTCCTCTTCTCCCTCTGCCAAAAAGCCATACCATATTTTAAACAAGTAACATTAGTCTACCGCTCACACATTCAGTTGTTTACGGTATGTTTGTGTGGAAAGATGTCATAGCAACGTTAATAACGTAGCTACCAAGCTAACGGTAACCAAACAGCACTGCAGCACTAGACAAAACAAGCAGACTTACCAAATAGGTAGACGCCAAGTTTCCAATACATGTCCAGTATAATGGGTATAATCCATACTGCATGTATGATCGCTGTTCCGCTGAGAGGAATGCACTTTTACAAGGCACAACTTAACATTACATTAGCGTAAGTTGCCCACCGCTCCTGGTTAGACAGCGTCTCCAGCACGTTGCCTACAGGAATCCGTAGCATTAAACAATGCAGTATGCATACTTGAAACATGTCGGTTACGGCATGTATTAATAAAATATAAAACTGTCTGACAGCGAGAGAGACTTCCGCCTGACTTCCTCCAAAACAACGTCATTACCGTAAGTGAATTCAGTCAATACAAAAACATACCGTAATGGGGAAAAACTGTATTTATTCTAATAAACGTCCCGGCGGTTAAGGGGGGCCGGCCCTTATTATGCTAAATTGATTCAGACCCCCTGCGGTTATTGGAGACTCGGCGGCTATTGGGGACTCGGCTCCTATTGGAAGTTTTACGGTATACATATATATATATATATATATATATATATATATATATATATATATACGGTATATAGATATAATCAGTGGCGGCTATATATATATATATATATATATATATATATATATATATATATATATATATACACGGTATATATATATATATATATATATATACACGGTATATATATATATATAATCAGTGGCGGCTCCTGAGCTTGAAAGCAGGAAGGATACTCTCGCTGGCGAATTTTTTGTGTGTTTTTTTTTTCTTTTGCAGTTTTAAGACAGATTTAGAGGAATATCTCATTTTAATTTAGCATTAGGATTAGACTGTTGTGATGTCATTATTCAGTGTTAACCATCAATAATTGTTCCTTTTCTCATTATTTCATTTCTCAGAGTAAATACTGTGGCCCCTATCGTTGCATCGGCGTAGTTTCTAGGCCGAGCGCCTGGCGCAGCGCAAAGCAGTGGGCGTGGACCAGCGCACTTGATATCGTCGTGCTGGCGCTACACGCAGCCCAAAGCATTACAACCACGCCTTTTAAGCGTAAAATTATGCACCGTCATGCTCATTGGATAAGTGCAATAAACGAATCGCACGCTTGCCTTTTTAGCTCCAATTCCACTGGTCCCGCAAAACCTGACAAAAGCCAAGCGCTCTGCCCCCCACCCCCTCCCTTCATCCAGTCTGCTGTCTCCATTATAGGCTATTATTCCATATTATTATGCTTCTCAAACCAATCTAACTGCAGTTTAAATACTGCAAGCATGTAAATACCCTACACTATAGCAAGATCAAAGTGAAAAGAATGTTCTAAATGCATCAGCTAGAAAAATATAGCCTATTAGATTGGTGAAAGTTTGTCCAGAAAGATATCATTTTCTCTCGCCTGCTGCAGGAAGGATGATGCACATAAATATACCCTACATTATGTCAAGTCATTGCATACATTTTTATTGTAAAACTAAATGTGAAATAGGGCCAAGTTATTGGAGCGGACATCACAGTATAGCAGATGCCAGTAGAAGCGCGTTCCGCTGTCACTTATCTAAATCACGTTAAATCGACAAGGGGTATATATAGGCCCAGGAGGACATATATGTTTCACATAGGGTGGTGTTTTCATTTCGATGTTTTATTTGGTCCAATATTGAAATGTTCTACAATGGCAGGCTGTGTTACCATTACACATTAATTTAGAACTACCTTTTATATCTATTTCGGCTCATTTGGTTGCTATTTAGTAGCGAAATGGAGAAGCACAATGCATGCTGGGAACTCAGAGAGAGAGAGAGAGAAGGGTGACAGAGAAGAGGCAGTGAAGGCACTAATTAGGCCTGGTTTTCAAAAGCGCAAAGCGCTAAATGTACGCCAGGTCGGAAGATATCAGTAGGCGGGTATTTAGCGCCGACACGCCCACTCTGGGCCATTCTGGGACTGCGCCACGCCCATTCGGCCTAAAGCGCATTTGGCAGCGTAAAGCCATATTGCTATCTTCCCGAAACAGGCGCAAGGCACGTTTTTTTGCGTTTAAGGCCCGTATTAGTGTATTAGTGCCGAAGGCCTGTGGGAGAATAGAGCCCTGTATATTTATTTTGAGATTTTTGTGAATTATTTGTGCTGTTATGGTTAGTATTAGCTTAGTTACTCACTTCTACACTAGCTTAGATTGTGTTACTTATGGATGGAATTATAGTGAAAATATATTATCCCCCCTTTTTGCTGGGGACCCCACTTTGAAAACCACTGGCTTATAGGCTACAACTGTTGTGAGAAGCTGGTGAATTTTTGCACATTTTCAATGCAGATTGATTAAACCATCTGCATTATTTAAACAAACAAATATGATGGATTAAACAGCTGTCATCTGGTGCATTTTAGGCCCAGGAGAAACAGAGTTGATCTGGGAATAATTTCTGGCTGAGAAATGCAATGCACCTCAAAATAAAGTAAGCTATTTACAGTTAGTTTGTCAGTAAAAGGTTTGATAAATAAATACATCAAAACCACACCACTACTGTACTGGTGACAGTAGCTGTTGTATATAGACAGGGGGAGTGACTATCAGCTATGTCATCAACGTAATACCAACTCTCGTTTAGTTTACTAAACTACTCGTTTAGTTACATTCAATTGCATGGAGGGGAAAGTTACGACAAATTCATCAACTTTGAAGCGTTATTTACCCCCCCTTCCCAACATGCTAGGTTGACATGCTTTGTCTCAATCGATTCCTTATTTCTTCTACTTTCATATGGTATAAAGATCATCACTCTAGCTTTAAAAATGAGCTCGCTGTCAGCCATGGGTGTATCGGCCAAATTCAGTTAAAAAATGTGGGAGTTTAACTCATTGAGTGCCAAGGACGAGTATGTTCGTCAATTGGTTTAGTAACGTAGAGTGCCAAGGACGAGTATGTTCGTCAATTGCGTTTTTTGACGGTGGGACGTGGATCAATGCCTAATACATCTCCTGTAAAATTTTGGGGCATGTTGAATGTGTATAACCTATTTTACCGACCCATTAGGTGGCGACAGTGCTCTCCAGATTAGAGAAAGTTGAGTAAAAACAACCGAAAAAGCCGTGATGAAACCATTCTCATGAGAATGCTTTGGCTTTTCGCTGTCGCGCTGGGAGCCGGCGCACAACGGTGGGGGGCTCCGAAAATAGACTCTCGGTGCAGCACACTTTGAAACGCGCAGCATAAAGCCCAGAAAGCCCAGAATCGGACGCAGCTCCATCCCAGCTCACAACCGAAACCCCAGAAACGAGCGAGGCGAGCCCGATCCAGACTCCCCCGACGAGCGGCGGCCATCCGAACGTGGTTCCGCAAGCAGCAGGGACTCGCCTGACAAGCAGCAGAGCGAGCAAAGCCAATAGACACACCCACGGAGGAGGAGTTTGCACTAGAGGGGGGTGGGGGTGCTGTTATATTGAAGGAAATTACTGTTCAGATGTTTCAGGCCAGAAAATATTAGTTTCAGAGTCAGTGATTTGCTTGAAATGCTATATTTCACAAAAGGCTCCATATCTCAGCTTTCTAGGAAACGCGTGTTTTTACTGTTTTTGACCTATCTTCTCCGGCTGATAACTAAAGAACGGAAAATGATATCAATAAACTTTTTTTTGCTGCTGATACAATAGAGTCTCGTCGTTCTTTGTGCGTGTTCGGTGTTTACATAGTAATATCACACAATATTCTGTGGGCCTTGAGAGGGCCACTGAAAACGCTCTGAAACTCTGGCACTGGGAGCGTCCGTTCTCCAAAAGTGGCTGGCACTCAATGAGTTAAGGTCGCCGTTTTTATTTGCAAAATAACAGGCTCTGTAGCATGAAACATATTAATACAAAAAAAATAGCGCTGCTTGGTGGACCATTTACACGCCGAATTTACTAGAAGGCCCGGATGACTTGAACTTAATTTACTTACTTGCACATCCATGCCGTCTGTAACCGTGTGCAGCCGAGACGTTGCAGTATCCCAGTGTTTGCGGAGATTTCAGTCACCACTCCGTACCGCTTTGAGGGTACCCATTGGGGTTACCCCCGGGCAGAGGGTAACCCATGCGGCCGTCCGCTCTAAACTCGTGTTCGCTCGCGTAATACAATGCAACGATATAATATGCTGCTGCTGTCGTGTAAATCTATCTATTACTGTCAGGTCATCACAGCAAAGTGGAATTTTGATGTCATCACTTCCTATAGTGGAGCTGGATTCAGCGTTGAGAGTCTGTGCCAGACTCATTCATCATTGGACAATACAATGTCAATCTTACCGATCTATCCAATCAACAACCAATTTGGTTGAATAAATTAATTGATTGATTGGTGAGGGCGGTTTAGGCTTCACTGTTCCCTGTGTTCAACCAATCATAGATTAGCTGAGATAAATTACCAAGGAAATGAAGGGCTCTATCGTTGCATCGGCCTATAAACTGCGCCCAGCGCAGCGCAGATTAGTGGGCGTGGACCAGCCTACTCAATATTTTGGTGTCAGCGCTACAGGTGGCCTTAAGCATTACAACCACGCCTTTTAAGCGTAAAATTATGCACAGTCTGCTCATTGGAGAAGTGCAGTATACGAATCACAAGCTTGCCTTTTACGCTCCAATTCCACGGAGCGATCCAGTCCGGTCAGAAAGCCAAGCGCTCTGACCCCCCCCCCCTCCCTTTCATTCCCGTCTGTCTCATATATTTTATTCCATATTATTATGCTTCTCAAACCAATCTGACTGCAGTTTAAATACTGCAATCATGTAAATACGCTACACTATAGCAAGATCAAAGTGAAAAGAATGTTCTAAACCCATCGGCTAGAAAAATATAGCCTATGTCATGATGAGATTAGATTGGTGAAAGTTGGTCCAGAATTATATGGTTTTGCTACCTTTTCTTCTCCCCTGCTGCAAAGGTAGGATGATGCACATAAATATAGCCTACATTATGTAAAGTCATTGCATAAATGTGTTTTTATTGTAAAAGTAAATGTGAAGTAAGCCTAATCTTATTGGAGCGGAGCGGACATCACAGGACATCACAGTAGAACCATGTTACGGCTGTCTCTCACCTAAATCACGTTATATCTGCACGGGATATATATACCACCATATATGTTTCACATAGGGTTGTGTTTGGATTTCTATGTTTTATTTTGGCCAATATTGAAATGTTCGGGAATTGCATGTTGTGTGAACAGAAACATTATTTCTATCTACCACTTTAGGCAATTTAGGCTGATTTGGTTGCTATTTATTCTCGAAATGTATTAGCCCAATGCATGCTGGGAGATTTCACATGTGTGGCTTTGTGCCTGTCTGCTGTCTGATGCGCGAGGGAGTAAGAGAGAGAGAGGGGGGACAGAGAGTAAGATGGTAGAGGAGAGCTCCGCGCAACCGGCGCACTGAATAGGCCTGGTTTTGAAAAGCGCTAAGCGCTAAATTAACGCCAGGGCGGAAGATATCGTTAGGCCGGTATTTAAGGCCGAAACGCCCATTGTGGCCTATTCTGGCACTGCGCCACGCCTCTTTGGCGTAAAGCGCATTTCGGGGCCTAAAACCATGTTGCTATCTTCCCGAGGCAGGCGCAAGGCACGTTTTTTTGCGTTTAATGCGTTTTTGCGCCTAAGCCCTGTGGGAGAATAGGGCCTGCAATGCCCAAGGGGGTAATGTTATTGTAGCGTACCCCTGAGGGCACGACAGACAGACCCACTGGCACAGACTCTGTCTGTCGGCATGCCGCTCTATATATATGTGTGTGTTCACAGGAGGTTATTCTAGTGAGGGAGAGGAGGATGATCCTCCTCCATTTTTTAGAAGAGATTTGGGATTTTATATAATAATATTTTTTTTAATAAGATATCAATCAAATGTGTTTTTTGTGATGTGCGGACGCTCCTTTTTTCATTCATTATATTCTTAAAATGCTTGAACAACAGTGACACCTGTAGGGCACTGATGGAAAGGAGAGCTCCATGCAGACAGGAGTCTGGCCCGGCCCTCAGGGGTACGGTACAAAAACATTACCCCTGAGGGCGTTTATTTCTTTGATAATTTATCTAATGCAAATATATGATTTGTTGAAAAACAACCGATCATATTTAGCTGAAGCCTAAACCGCCCTTACCAATCAATACCAATATATTAATTTATTCAACCAAATTGGTTGTTGATTGGATAGATTGCTAAGATTGACATTGTATTAATGATGAATGAGTCTGAAAATCTTGTGGAATCCAGCTCCATTGTCTACTAGGAAGTGATGACCTCAAGATTCCACTTTGCTGTGACCACCTGACAGTAGGCTAATAGATAGATTTACAGACAGTAGCACCATATTATACTTTTCCCTTCCTCTTTTCCTATTTTTTTTATCAAGCTGTAAGTTAGCTCACAAGCCAGACAGTCGTTGCATTGTATTGTGCGAGCGGCCCGACTTTCTACAACACGAGTTTAGAGAGGGCGGCGTGGTACACACGGAGGCTGAAATCTCAACAAAGCAAACACTGGGATACTGCAACATCATCGGCTGTACGTGCACCGGTTACAGACGGCATGGATGTGCAAGTAAGTCAATTAATTTCAAGTTATCCGGGCCTTCTAGTAAATTTGGCGTGCAAATGGTCCACCAATCATTTCGTATTAATATGTTTCATGCTGCATAGCCTGTCATTTTTCCTAATAAAAACCTCCACCTTAAACTCCCACATTTTTAAACTGAATTTGGCCTGTAAATCGATGGATGACAGCGAGCTCATTTTTAAAGCTTGAATGGTGATCTTTATACCATATGAAAGTAGAAGAAATAAGGAATCGATTGGGCCTGTAGTACCATGCAGTATAGTATACAGTGGGTGTGTAGTAAGTGGACTCTGCCATGGAATACCGCTAGCCTTTAGAGACAACCTCAGCTGCAAGTAAAAGAAAAAGGAGTAACGAGGTAAATTAAATTCTGAACATAAATCTTAGAAGATACGCAACCCCTCCTCTCCATATATGTCGCCCAGAGTGTGAACCCCTTTCTCTCTCCAGCGGGGGAACAGGATAGATTGGCCGCCATCTGGCATTATTAAATAATGGAGAGCATGGGTTCCATGCAAAAGGGCAACCACACAGTTTCTCTGCCGCCCTCCATACAGAAAGTAACTGCGAGACAATGAGGCCGAATTTATGGTGACATTGAGTGGTAGGCACATTCGCAAATAAGAACTCTTGGAGGGAATAAGGATGGACAAGACTCTGTTCCAGAGGACGCCATGCCACCGACGAATCCGGCTGAAGCCAAGTCAATAACGGTCTAAGTGTGAAGGCCCAATAATAATATTTGAAATTCGGAAGAGACAGGCCCCCAGCCTGTCTCTCCCGCTGCATTGTAGTGAGCTTGATACGTGGCCGTTTACCCCGCCATAAAAAATGTGGGTGACCCTTTATTTTACAGGTACCCTAGTTACATATGAACTATTTGAACACCAAATGTAATTACACAGTAATTACCAATAGTTATAAATGAAGTTCATATGTAGTTACATTGTAACGGACCTGTAAAATGGAGTGAGTCTATTCAACTGTAGTTCATAGTTACTTGGTACCGGACCTGTAAAGTGGAGTGAGTCTATTCAACTGTAGTTAATATGTAGTTACATGGTACCAGACCTGTAAAGAAGCTCTGCCCTGGGACAGAGATTGCTAAAACCCAGTGGTGGATTCGAACCACTGAACTTCTGATTGCAAAGCAGGCAGATTTAACCACTCAGCCACGAGGGCTTTCCAAATTTCATGGTGGAGGATAACTGTATGTCGGTCAGATGTAGTTGTCACTTCATAGCTTTGTTATTATAAACAGAGACTTAATAAAAATATTGATACTTTGTTAGTTGTAGCTTGAAAGACAGGCAATATTGATTAATATGAATGCATTTCTGCAGTGTGAGTGTGCAGTGTCTATCGGAATCCTCAGCTTTAATAGAGAGTCACAGGAATGAGTCCGGAAAACATCGATGCTAACACTTCTAGCTAGCCGGCTAAATGAGACTACACTGTTGAGTCGACAGGGATATTATACGTCAATAACGTCATCACTTCAAAGGATGAACACGGAAATACTCTTTCCCTCACCTGGTTCAGCCTGGGGTAATCAGTGCACAGCAGCGCACACATCAACAACACTACAGGTTGAATTTGGCTGTGGTGACGTGACGTGGAAGCCTATGCGACACTGTGTGTAGTTCTGGAATAGTTTAGCACAAGCTTTTTACTTCTAGGGCTTGCATTTACACTTCAAAACTCATGAAAGTGGTCCTCATGTGTGAAGATTATCCCGCTGAACACTGGTTCGTGTTTGATTAAAGGTCCCATATTGTGTGGATTTCTGCTGTTTTAAACATTTGTCAGGGGTCTTTAAAATAAGGTCATGCATTCTGTTTGGGATTTGGAGACATCTCGATTTTTTTCTTGTATTCACCCTCTGCAGCTCAGTATAGTCAGTTTTTTCTACAAAGGCCTTGGCCTGATTGGCCGATGAGGCGCTCCGGTGAGGTGCCCCTCTGATTGGCCGCCTGATCTGTCACTCAAAGCAAACGCTCACTGAGCAGAGCAACACTGTCTGTGCTTGCGTAACCTATGTGCGATTCGAAATCACGCGTCTGTGCCTGTATGCTGCCTGTAGCTTTAGCTAGCTGCACTGAGCTGAGTCAAAAAAGACTGTGAAAGTGAGACCGTTTGACAGATTTGGATTTAGAGGAAAAGGAACAGTTGAGCGGACCCCATTCGCACTGCGGGTTGTTGGCATAGTGAACGGACCCCGTTTCGGTGCGGTAAGTGGTGTGTTTTTATCTAGCTTTGGCTTGTGTGGCTAACGTTAGCATAGCTAGTAAACTTGCCGATTTCCGTGTCCATCATGGCTATTATCCCTAGCGTTATATTATATTATCACTATAGCCTATTTGGACCCCAGGAAGACTAGTTAGCTGTTGTCTAGGCGGCAGATAATGGGGATCCTTTTTAATAAGCAATAAACGGCAGCTTGGCTGCTGCATGGGTGTAGACATACGCATATAACGTTCATTTACGTTCAAATGCATCAAATTGATGTGAAGATTCATCAAGGGATACAAATATTGACATGACACATGTAAACAATAATGCTTATTGTGTCCTATGCGATCTATTAATTTGGACATGACTGTTGTAACGCTAATTCATGCCAGTGTTATTCAGCAATAAAGCTAGCTCATCTGTTTTACAACTGAAAGTCAATAACTGCATGACGGAGGCTTGGTCATTCAACCCGTGTATAACTTCTTACTTCTTGAGTTGATACCTTTATAGTTTGTTGTATGTTACAATAGTCTGTACAGTAACGTTACTCACATCTACTCTAAATTGCCTGTGCAAAATAATAAATGTCATTGTACTGTTCTGAAGTTACCCGTTCTCATTCCTTTAGGTTGCCAGAAGAACCCTGATGAATCCTGAAGAAGCCAGATGATCCTGTTCAGGATAATCTTGGCGTGTATGTTACACATTAGCTGTCTGTCATAGAACTGCTCTGCTGTGGATCCCCCTCTCTGTGATTTAACTTTGACTTCAGTGGGTAAGTGCTATAGGCTGTGTTATTTTTGTGTTATCTGTGTCTGCTTACTCCTTATTTAAAAAGGAGTAGTGTTTTAGGCTAGTCTTGTCTCTGAGTGAAACTGTGGCTCAGCTGGCTGATAGCTGGTTAATAGCTCTCAGCTGACACCAGCCCAATCACCTGGGAACGACGGGCGCTGATTAGAGAGGTGTGGCTTATAGGCTCCATATAAGTTGGGCTGCAGTAAGTTTCTTGTCAGTTACACATTAGCTGTCTGTCATAGAACTGCTCTGCTGTGGATCCCCCTCTCTGTGATTTAACTTTGACTTCAGTGGGTAAGTGCTATAGGCTGTGTTATTTTTGTGTTATCTGTGTCTGCTTACTCCTTATTTAAAAAGGAGTAGTGTTTTAGGCTAGTCTTGTCTCTGAGTGAAACTGTGGCTCAGCTGGCTGATAGCTGGTTAATAGCTCTCAGCTGACACCAGCCCAATCACCTGGGAACGACGGGCGCTGATTAGAGAGGTGTGGCTTATAGGCTCCATATAAGTTGGGCTGCAGTAAGTTTCTTGTCAGTTACACATTAGCTGTCTGTCATAGAACTGCTCTGCTGTGGATCCCCCTCTCTGTGATTTAACTTTGACTTCAGTGGGTAAGTGCTATAGGCTGTGTTATTTTTGTGTTATCTGTGTCTGCTTACTCCTTATTTAAAAAGGAGTAGTGTTTTAGGCTAGTCTTGTCTCTGAGTGAAACTGTGGCTCAGCTGGCTGATAGCTGGTTAATAGCTCTCAGCTGACACCAGCCCAATCACCTGGGAACGACGGGCGCTGATTAGAGAGGTGTGGCTTATAGGCTCCATATAAGTTGGGCTGCAGTAAGTTTCTTGTCAGTTACACATTAGCTGTCTGTCATAGAACTGCTCTGCTGTGGATCCCCCTCTCTGTGATTTAACTTTGACTTCAGTGGGTAAGTGCTATAGGCTGTGTTATTTTTGTGTTATCTGTGTCTGCTTACTCCTTATTTAAAAAGGAGTAGTGTTTTAGGCTAGTCTTGTCTCTGAGTGAAACTGTGGCTCAGCTGGCTGATAGCTGGTTAATAGCTCTCAGCTGACACCAGCCCAATCACCTGGGAACGACGGGCGCTGATTAGAGAGGTGTGGCTTATAGGCTCCATATAAGTTGGGCTGCAGTAAGTTTCTTGTCAGTTACACATTAGCTGTCTGTCATAGAACTGCTCTGCTGTGGATCCCCCTCTCTGTGATTTAACTTTGACTTCAGTGGGTAAGTGCTATAGGCTGTGTTATTTTTGTGTTATCTGTGTCTGCTTACTCCTTATTTAAAAAGGAGTAGTGTTTTAGGCTAGTCTTGTCTCTGAGTGAAACTGTGGCTCAGCTGGCTGATAGCTGGTTAATAGCTCTCAGCTGACACCAGCCCAATCACCTGGGAACGACGGGCGCTGATTAGAGAGGTGTGGCTTATAGGCTCCATATAAGTTGGGCTGCAGTAAGTTTCTTGTCAGTTACACATTAGCTGTCTGTCATAGAACTGCTCTGCTGTGGATCCCCCTCTCTGTGATTTAACTTTGACTTCAGTGGGTAAGTGCTATAGGCTGTGTTATTTTTGTGTTATCTGTGTCTGCTTACTCCTTATTTAAAAAGGAGTAGTGTTTTAGGCTAGTCTTGTCTCTGAGTGAAACTGTGGCTCAGCTGGCTGATAGCTGGTTAATAGCTCTCAGCTGACACCAGCCCAATCACCTGGGAACGACGGGCGCTGATTAGAGAGGTGTGGCTTATAGGCTCCATATAAGTTGGGCTGCAGTAAGTTTCTTGTCAGTTACACATTAGCTGTCTGTCATAGAACTGCTCTGCTGTGGATCCCCCTCTCTGTGATTTAACTTTGACTTCAGTGGGTAAGTGCTATAGGCTGTGTTATTTTTGTGTTATCTGTGTCTGCTTACTCCTTATTTAAAAAGGAGTAGTGTTTTAGGCTAGTCTTGTCTCTGAGTGAAACTGTGGCTCAGCTGGCTGATAGCTGGTTAATAGCTCTCAGCTGACACCAGCCCAATCACCTGGGAACGACGGGCGCTGATTAGAGAGGTGTGGCTTATAGGCTCCATATAAGTTGGGCTGCAGTAAGTTTCTTGTCAGTTACACATTAGCTGTCTGTCATAGAACTGCTCTGCTGTGGATCCCCCTCTCTGTGATTTAACTTTGACTTCAGTGGGTAAGTGCTATAGGCTGTGTTATTTTTGTGTTATCTGTGTCTGCTTACTCCTTATTTAAAAAGGAGTAGTGTTTTAGGCTAGTCTTGTCTCTGAGTGAAACTGTGGCTCAGCTGGCTGATAGCTGGTTAATAGCTCTCAGCTGACACCAGCCCAATCACCTGGGAACGACGGGCGCTGATTAGAGAGGTGTGGCTTATAGGCTCCATATAAGTTGGGCTGCAGTAAGTTTCTTGTCAGTTACACATTAGCTGTCTGTCATAGAACTGCTCTGCTGTGGATCCCCCTCTCTGTGATTTAACTTTGACTTCAGTGGGTAAGTGCTATAGGCTGTGTTATTTTTGTGTTATCTGTGTCTGCTTACTCCTTATTTAAAAAGGAGTAGTGTTTTAGGCTAGTCTTGTCTCTGAGTGAAACTGTGGCTCAGCTGGCTGATAGCTGGTTAATAGCTCTCAGCTGACACCAGCCCAATCACCTGGGAACGACGGGCGCTGATTAGAGAGGTGTGGCTTATAGGCTCCATATAAGTTGGGCTGCAGTAAGTTTCTTGTCAGTTACACATTAGCTGTCTGTCATAGAACTGCTCTGCTGTGGATCCCCCTCTCTGTGATTTAACTTTGACTTCAGTGGGTAAGTGCTATAGGCTGTGTTATTTTTGTGTTATCTGTGTCTGCTTACTCCTTATTTAAAAAGGAGTAGTGTTTTAGGCTAGTCTTGTCTCTGAGTGAAACTGTGGCTCAGCTGGCTGATAGCTGGTTAATAGCTCTCAGCTGACACCAGCCCAATCACCTGGGAACGACGGGCGCTGATTAGAGAGGTGTGGCTTATAGGCTCCATATAAGTTGGGCTGCAGTAAGTTTCTTGTCAGTTACACATTAGCTGTCTGTCATAGAACTGCTCTGCTGTGGAT
Source organism: Poromitra crassiceps (assembly GCF_964638095.1). Lineage (NCBI taxonomy): Eukaryota > Metazoa > Chordata > Actinopteri > Beryciformes > Melamphaidae > Poromitra > Poromitra crassiceps. Next base: position 9,686,640 of record NC_139628.1, read on the forward strand.
CCCCCTCTCTGTGATTTAACTTTGACTTCAGTGGGTAAGTGCTATAGGCTGTGTTATTTTTGTGTTATCTGTGTCTGCTTACTCCTTATTTAAAAAGGAGTAGTGTTTTAGGCTAGTCTTGTCTCTGAGTGAAACTGTGGCTCAGCTGGCTGATAGCTGCTTAATAGCTCTCAGCTGACACCAGCCCAATCACCTGGGAACGACGGGCGCTGATTAGAGAGGTGTGGCTTATAGGCTCCATATAAGTTGGGCTGCAGTAAGTTTCTTGTCAGTTACACATTAGCTGTCTGTCATAGAACTGCTCTGCTGTGGATCCCCCTCTCTGTGATTTAACTTTGACTTCAGTGGGTAAGTGCTATAGGCTGTGTTATTTTTGTGTTATCTGTGTCTGCTTAGTCCTTATTTAAAAAGGAGTAGTGTTTTAGGCTAGTCTTGTCTCTGAGTGAAACTGTGGCTCAGCTGGCTGATAGCTGGTTAATAGCTCTCAGCTGACACCAGCCCAATCACCTGGGAACGACGGGCGCTGATTAGAGAGGTGTGGCTTATAGGCTCCATATAAGTTGGGCTGCAGTAAGTTTCTTGTCAGTTACACATTAGCTGTCTGTCATAGAACTGCTCTGCTGTGGATCCCCCTCTCTGTGATTTAACTTTGACTTCTGTGATTTAACTTTGACTTCAGTGGGTAAGTGCTATAGGCTGTGTTATTTTTGTGTTATCTGTGTCTGCTTACTCCTTATTTAAAAAGGAGTAGTGTTTTAGGCTAGTCTTGTCTCTGAGTGAAACTGTGGCTCAGCTGGCTGATAGCTGGGTAATAGCTCTCAGCTGACACCAGCCCAATCACCTGGGAACGACGGGCGCTGATTAGAGAGGTGTGGCTTATAGCCCTGTTGAAGCAGTATTTCTGAACACTGTCAGTCTACAGCGGCAGCGGTAAGCGGCACGTAGCCTCGGGCACAAAGACAAGGGAGTCTTTCTGTGGGAGTCCTTCGAAGGGAGGCCATAGAATAGGGTTTTTTGCTACCTCTCTTATTCTACCTAACTATGTGTTTTCTTCCCATCCCTGTTGTAACCTCAGCCCACAGACGCCGTAGACACGGCTGCTTCAGGTGTAGTAACCCTGGTAATCTCTCCCACCCTAAGCGCGCAAACAGTCCTTTTACTATTGCCGGAGGTCTCTGGAACTGTCAGTCGGCTGTTAAGAAAACTGAGACCATCTCGGCTCATGCTCTATCTCAAACCCTCCACTTTCTAGCTCTCACAGAGACCTGGATCATTCCTGAAAACACAGCTACACCTGCTGCCCTCTCTGCTGCATATTCCTTCTCGCACACCCCTAGAGCCTCTGGCCGTGGAGGTGGCACTGGTATCCTCATCTCTCCCAAATGGACCTACACTGTCACCTCTCTCTCTCATCTGTCTATCTCATCTTTTGAGTCCCATGCAGTTGCCGTATCCCTACCCATCAAGCTCAACATTGTGGTAATCTACCGCCCGCCTGGTCCGCTTGGTCACTTTCTGGACGAGCTGGACACCCTCCTCTCCATCTTTCCTGAGGATGGTACTCCACTCATCCTTCTGGGAGACTTCAACATCCAGCCAGTAACCTTACAATCTCCGTCTTTCCTTAACTTCTTCTCATCCTTTGACCTTTACCTCTCTCAATCTCCTCCTACTCACAAAGCAGGGAATGTGCTTGACCTGGTCTTCACGAGATCCTGCTCCACCTCTAATCTCACTGTGACCCCTCTTCCTGTATCCGACCACCACTTTATCACCTTCTCCCTTCCCATCCCCCTCCCCTCCTCCCACCCATCTCCCCCCCACTCTACCACCACCCGACGCAACCTAAAAACTCTCTCTCCCAACTCCCTCTCTTCTACCGTCCTCTCCCTACTTCCCCCTGCCGAGCAATTTGCTCTCCTGTCCACTGACGAGGCTTCCACTACTCTTCTCTCCTCTCTCTCCTCTGCTCTTGATTCTCTTTGCCCACTCACCACTAAGCCTGCCCGATCTTCTCCCCCTTCTCCTTGGCTGACTGAATCTCTGCGAACTTATCGAACTGAGCTTCGGTCAGCTGAGAGAAAATGGAGAAAATCACATCTCCCTGAAGATCTCTCTTCCTACCACCTTATCCACTCAAACTTCACTGATGCTGTCTCTAAAGCAAAAACCTCCTTCTTCATCTCTGAAATCCAGTCCTCTGCATCCAATCCCAGTAAACTGTTCGCCACCTTCTCCACGCTCCTCAACCCTCCCTCCCCTCCCCCTCCCTCCTCCCTCTCTGCTGATGATTTTGTAACCTTCTTTACAAAAAAGGTGGACGACATCAGCTCCTCCTTCCATCCTCCAGCCACCCTCACTAACACTCCCGACTCCAATCCTGCTCCTCAGCCCCCTGCCCCTGGATTTGCTTCCTTCTCTCCTCTCTCTCCTGATGAAGTGCTTAAACTCATCAGCTCAAACCGAGCCACTTACTGCCCCCTCGATCCTATCCCTTCCGCTCTCCTCCAAACCATCTCACCTAACATATCTCCCTTCCTCACTACCTTCATTAACTCCTCTCTGTCCTCTGGTCTTGTCCCCCCTGCTCTAAAGACTGCAAGAGTCAAGCCTCTGCTTAAGAAACCCTCCCTTGACCCTACTGCTATTCACAACTACAGACCTGTCTCTCTTCTCTCATTCCTTTCCAAAACCCTCGAACGAGCAGCGTCCGAACAACTTTCTCTCTATCTCTCCCAAAATGACCTCCTGGACCCTCTGCAGTCCGGTTTCAAGGCCTCTCACTCCACTGAGACAGCTCTTCTTGCTGTCACAGAGGCCCTTCACACTGCTAAGGCCTCATCCCTCTCTTCTGTTCTTGTCCTCCTTGACCTGTCTGCTGCCTTCGATACAGTCAACCACCAAATCCTTCTTTCCACTCTGTCCGACCTCGGCATTTCAGGCTCTGCACTCTCCTGGTTTGCTTCTTATCTCTCTAACCGCTCATACCAGGTCTCATGGAGAGGGTCCCTCTCCAGATCCTGTCCTCTTACCACCGGTGTCCCCCAGGGCTCAGTCCTGGGCCCCTTACTTTTCCTTCTCTATATCAGATCTCTTGCCTATGTGATCTCTTCTCATGGCTTTTCTTATCACTGCTATGCTGATGACACCCAGCTTTTCCTTTCTTTCCCCCCCTCTGACACTCAAATCGAGGCTCGCATCTCTGCATGCCTCAAAGACATTGGCGACTGGATGTCTGCCCACCACCTCAAGCTCAACCTTGGTAAGACCGAGCTACTCTTCCTCCCAGGAAAAGACTGCCCTCTTGCAGATCTCTCCATCTCCATTGACAACACCACTGTACTCCCCTCCCAAACAGCCAAGAACCTTGGGGTGATCCTTGACAACCAGCTGTCTTGCTCTGCCAACATAGCTGCTACAGCGCGCTCCTGTAGGTTCTCTCTCTACAACATCCGCAAAATCCGTCCCTTTCTCACAAGAGAAGCGACTCAACTCCTGGTCCAGTCTCTTGTCTCCTCCCGCCTGGACTACTGCAACGTGCTTCTGGCCGGCCTACCTGCCACCGACATCCGACCGCTTCAGCTCATTCAGAACGCTGCAGCCCGTCTGATATTCAACCAACCCAAATTCTCTCACGTCACTCCCCTCTTCCAGGAGCTCCACTGGCTTCCCATCTCGGCCCGCATCAAATTCAAGACACTGGTACTGGCCTACAGGGCAGTACACCAGACAGCTCCCCGGTACCTGCAATCCATGGTCAGGTTCCAAACCTCTCACCGCTCCCTTCGCTCCTCCACCAGTGCAGGTCGCCTCGCCCCTCCTTCGCTACGGGGGCTCAAAAGTCGCTCATCCCGATCTCGACTCTTCTCGTCCCTGGCACCTCAATGGTGGAACGAGCTTCCACCTTCGGTCAGGACTGCTGAATCACTGCCGATCTTTCGGAAAAGACTAAAGACACACCTTTTCAGGCTCCATCTGGGCCCTTCTTGATCTAACCTCGTCTCTCTCTTTCCTTATATAAAAAAACAACCTTGTACCACTAACCTAAACTTGTACCACTGTTCCTTCAGAAGCTGTAGTTGTCATAGACTGTGCTCCATAGTTGATTGTTCTATTGCAGACAAAAAATGTGTTATTGTAAGTTGCTTTGGATAAAAGAGTCTGCCAAATGACGTAATGTAATGTAATGTAATGTAATGTTCACTTCAGAATGCAATGAACAAAATCAGACTATGGACCCTTACAGTTTAGGTGTAGCTTATCTTACAGTATAGCAGTTGTGTATTCTGTGCATGCATTGATTTGACAAATATGGCCAACATGGATAGTACATGACAATAAATTTGAGCAAAGTAATTGTGTTGTACTTTATTACACATCCAAGTAGATAAAGAGTAACACTGACTTCTTACAGAATCTAATTATTTTATTATAGAAAATACACACAAAATGCTTGTGCAGGACCATGGTATGCTGTAAAATCGCAGGAATGTTCCACTGTAGCAGTAAAGTGGTGCTGTTAGGCTATCACATAAATTATACGAGACTAAGTATTACAAAAATATATGAAATATATTTGACAGTATGTGTACTCTATTCTCAATGTCTACAGACAGATCTTTTGTCAGCTAGGTAGCTGGAGGATTTCTCGGTTGCAGGTGTGTGCTGAGCTGCGCTCTCCGACGCTGCTGATGCTTCAGGAGACATGACTGAATGGGGGGAAAACGGAAGAGTGTACATCATTATGTCGCAAATTAGCGATTTTCATGTACAGATTATTTTTATTTCTGTATTGAATTGTCATATTTACAAAGTTTTGTGTGTACAATAAAAATGTGTTGGTAAACATACCGTACTGAAAGTCGGCTAAGCAGACGGCAGGATCCTGGATGGTCTCTTGGTAGGTGAGGAAGTCAGACTGGTTGTAGCTTACTAGAGGCACAAAAGGGGAAAGTTGGCTCAATCCCTGCACTCTAAAACTACATTACCTGCTAACTACAGCCTCAATAATTAGTTACCATGTATTCTAAATGTATCCAACTGTCTCAAGGAAAATAGGACATAAACCTCCAGAGAAGTAGTATTCCTTGTAGTGTCATTGATGTTTATGGTTGCGACAACTGTTTACAAAACTAGCAGGCTTACCAGAGCTGCAAACACACAAGTGAAAAGCTATCAATGGCTGCATCTAATCAGCCAGTAACTACTGTAGGCTATCTTCCATTATGTTAGTGTTAGAAGTCAAATGTACTGATAATAGTCCCTGGTCACCAAAGTAATGTTACCCTTTTAGTTTTGTTACAGAGTTGCTGATCGGTTGTCATGTGTCCAGTCAGCCAGAGAAGCTGCTTGGGTAGCATGCTAACTAATGCCTAACGCTAGCATTAGCTCAATTAGCTTGTTGCAACTAGTCCCTAACATTACAGTACGTGTGTCCTAACGCCACCGGGACAAGGTGTTTGTTTTGGCTGGCTGAGGTTAGCCTATAAGGCACAGTTGTTGTGTCTAACAGCCTCCATTCACACTAGGCTATTCACATTAGGCTATCTCTTCCATGATGTTTTCAAACCCAGCTGGCTGTATATAACTGAACAACCACAAAGTGGTGACACTTTTACTTACCCATGGGTTCAGTTCATTGTTGTCTGGACATGTTTCCATGCTACAGTAGCAGCAGCTAACAGAACAGACAGGCCTTCCATGCCGACCTCCATTGTACGCGAACACAACAGTTTCCTGCACGCAGCTGTCGGGTCGGGGCTGTGAGGGGGCGGGCTCTGGGCGGCCCTGTGAATTTTTTTATTGGTTGGCGACATGTGACGTATGAAATCCTTGCAAATTCTGGAACTCTAATTCGCCTCTCCTGTGGCTCCATCTTGTGGCAGGGGAGGGAGAGGAATGACTGTAGGAAGTGTTTTCATACTTTTACAGACTTGGACAGACACCCCCAAGTTTATACAAACCACAAAACCCAATCAAAACCGATTTTCACAGTATGGGACCTTTAAGCTTGCGTTGCCCACAGACCGTATTTGAAGCATCGCGGCAAAAACCCATTCAAAAATCCCATAGACAGAAACAGTGAAGAACCAGGAAGTCCGGGACTTCCGCGTTCTGACTACAAAAAAACGTCATCCCTGCGGCTCTCTATTAACTCATTGAGTGCCAGCCACTTTTGGAAAACGGATGCTCCCAGTGCCAGAGTTTCAGAGCGTTTTCAGTGATTTCTCGAGGCCCACAGAATATTGTGTGATATTACTATGTAAACACCGAACACGCCCAAAGAACGATGAGACTCTCTTCTATCATCAGTAAAAAAAAGTTTATTGATATCATTTTCCGTTCTTTAGTTATCAGCCGGAGAAGATAGGTTGATTTCAGCAAAAACAGACGTTTCAAATTAGAAGCTGAGATAATGAGCCGTCAGCACATCACTGACTCTGAAGCTAATATTTTCTGATGTAGTGACACCTCAAAAATAATTTCCTTCAATAAAAGAGCGAAAACAAAGGAATTTTGATGGCAAAATAATATTTTTTAGCTGCAACCAGCAGCGCTGGCCTTCTTGCTGGTCTTGATTTACTGCTGGTGGGCATCAGATATTCTAGCTTGTGTTTTGCCAATCTGTCCATCTAGCCTGCTGTCTGGGTCGGTACGTGTTGTATGGTGCCCTGCGTGCCCCACCCCCCTCACCCCTCCTCCTCCGTGGGAGTGTCTCTGGTGGCTCTCTGCTGCTCGTTTGCTCTGCACGTTTCAAAGTGCGCTGGCTGCACCCAGCTCCCCGTTTTTGTTCGCTGGCTGCCAGCGCTTCCAACTGAGAATGATTTGGCTTTTCAGAAAGACGCTGGTGTCGTGCTCCTTTTCTGGCAACTACTGTAATCATGTGGATGGGCTATCGCAGCGGAGACAGAGGGGCTCAATTGTGGCAGCAGATTGGCTGCTGTTCACAGGCACAGCTAATGTTATGCTTCATGCATATCGATGCATACTGATGCGGTTTCCGTTTCCCCATGACTTCTTCTGCTGTTTTTCCTCACCTTTCTCTAATCTGGAGAGCACTGTCGCCACCTAATGGGTCCGTAAAATAGCTTTTACACATTCGACATCTCCCATATTTTCACAGGAGATGCATCAGGCTTTGATCCACGTCCCACCGTCAAAAAACGCAACTGACGACAATCGTCGTCATTGGCACTCAACGTTACTATTTGAATTGACGACGATTGTCGTCATTGGCACTCAATGAGTTAAGGCTGTAGCCTATGATCAGATGGCTGTCTTCCATGCATTAAGTGCAGCTGTGTGCTCAGTTTTATAACGCCCCATAGAGAGCTCCAGGAACGAGTCCGGAAATCATCGATGCTAACAGCCCTGGTTCTTCACAGTTTTCGCCTATGGGAGTTTTGAATGGGTTTTTGGCGCGATGCTTCTAATAATCTCTCTGAGCAACGCTGGCCTAATCAAACGCGAACCAGTGTTTAGTAATATCATCTTCACACACGAGGACCACTTTTATGAGTTTTGAAGCTTTTACGTGCCGTTAGAAGGACGGCTAGCTAGCAAACGGCTAAATGAGACTACACTTTTGAGTCGATGAGGATATATACGTCAATAACGTCACCACTTCAAAGAGCGAACACGGAAATTCTCTTTCCCTCACCTGGTTCAGCCCCGTTCAGCCCGAGGTAACCAGTGCACACATCAACAACAGTCCAGGTTGAGTGCTGACGTGACGTGAAAGCCTATGCGACAGTGTGTAGTTCTGGATTAGCTTAGCTCGAGCATTTTACTTCTAGGGCTCGCATTTACGCTACAAAACTCATGAAAGTGGTCCTCATGTGTGATTGTCATTCAAAAATCCCATAGACAGAAACAGTGAAGAACCAGGAAGTTCGGGACTTCCGCATTCAGCCTACAAAAATACGTCATCCCTGGAGCTCTCTATTGTGTCGTCATGGCCCAATTCCCCCCACCTCCACCCCCTCTCTACTTTACACCTGGACGTGCTCCACATGTGTGAAAGCAACATGCCTCATGTCTGAAAGGGAACACTTCATGTATCGCCCGGGTCAGGCTCAGGGCAAGCAACCCTGACCTGACCCGGACTTGATGTCTGAAGGTGGCTTATCTCTCCCACTCTCATAGTGTATGAGACCCAGAGAGAGTATCAGCTGAAGAACTCTCAGGGGTCTGGTGTTGAAACTACAGTGACACAAACTGTCTTCCGCTCTGCAGATGTGAGCATAGGACAGAGAGAGACAGAGACTGAGAGAGAGAGAGCGAGAGACAGACAGACAGACAGACAGACAGACATAGACTGGGGAACGTAGAACAAGAACAAGCAGGTAGGCTGGGCAGGTTGCCTGTAAAGGGAAAAAATGACAGGGGAGTGCCTGAGCTGCTCGACCAACCTCAGCAAATATAGCTCCAAAGAATGTTGTAAACAAGGAAACACACGCACACACACACACACGCACCACGTGCACACACACACACACACACACACACACACACACACACACACACACACACACACACACACACACACACACAATCATAGGAGCCAACCTAGCCTAGACTACCCAACACTGAGCCCGGGCAAAGAGACTCTACAGGTGTTCAAGTGCAACTTTTTGGCTCCGACACAGGAAGAGACATGAGGCAACACTCAGCCTTCATTGTCACTAGTTTGCCTTTGGCCCGGTGCTGTTGGTACGATCTTTTGTTGGCATTTTCACCTAGATTTGCACACCAAGCTAGATAATTTCTCCTGCAGGCATGATGGCAGCCCCCATGGTCCTGTAATGTGTGCGTGTGTGTGTGTGTGTGTGTGTGTGTGTGTGTGTGTGTGTGTACGTGCATGTGTGCGTGCCTGCGTGTGTGTGTGTGTGTGTGTGTGTGTGTGTGCGTGCATGCTTGCATGCATGTGTGTGTGCGTGCATGCATGTGTGTGTGCGTGCGTGTGTGTGCGTGCGTTTGTCACACACGCACGCACACACACAGCTACTCTGCCCTCCAAATCCTAACCGCAGTAACTACGCTAACAGTGAAGCTGAGAAAAATGGCTTTAAAGTTTTTGGGCTGTCCAGCCAAACATGTTATAGGTTGAAAAGTGATAATGTGCTGATTAAATGTGTATACATTAAGAATTTTTTATGGCAAAAAATCATTATCAATTATTTGACCTATGGCCTCAAAAATGCAGATACTGCACTCTACATTTGTATTACCTTAAACAGATGTATAGGTAGTGCAAATCTAAAGTGCAGTAACTACAATCTAGTTTCCCTTTTCTGACTTATTTTTCATGAAGAAAATCAATGTGTTTTGATTTCTTACCAACATTCTATCTATATTTAATTGTTTTGTCATTTACATGTTTAAAAAGTTTTAGAAGATGAGTATTTGAGTAAAATGAAAGGAATCCTCAAGTCACTTGATGTCTTTGTCACCTTCCCCAGGCATCTTCATCATTGGTGGTGTTGCTTTTGGTCATCATTCTGACACAATGAACATTGTTTTTTTTTTTTACCTCAATGAAAATCATCTTTTCAGATCAGCTATTGATAATTCATACAAGAACATGGCACATTAATATGATTTTGAATAAAAGTACAACTCAGTCTCAATGCTGACAATTTATTCAACACTGAAAAACAGAACCACAAGCAAAAAATATCAAAACATTTGGGCCAGTAACTGTTCATACAAGAACATGGCATATTAAATGTATTTGGAACAAATAAATACATAAAAGTATTACCAAATGCTGAAAATGTAGGCAAAAATTAAACCTTAGAACCACAAGCAACAAATTTGATTCTGGTCGAGTTGAGATGTCAATCATGGCAATCGATGGAAAAACTTTTTATCCTCCTCAGACAAGTTTTTACAAAAGATCTGGCGGCCCTCTTTTGACTCTCCACTTCCCTTGTCTCCAGATCTCAGCCTTGGGGAAGCCAACAACAGTTTTCTTCAGGAAATCTTCAGGAAATCCAGCTCCATGAATTCCTCATCATGTGACAGTTTCACATTTGAATAAAAGTACAACTCACAGTCTCAATGCTGTATGCAACAATTCAAAACATAACAAGCAAGAAAATATGTAAACATTGAGATAATTCATGCAAGAACATGGCATATTAAAAACGATTTTGAGAAAAGTACAACTCAGAGTCATGCTGACAATTTATGTAACAATTAAAAGAGAACCACAAGCAAAACAATATTAAAGCATTTGAGACAATTCATACAAGAACATGGCATATTAAATATATTTAGAATAAATAAAACAAACAAATCAATCAATAAATAAATAAATAAATAAATAAATAAATAAATAAATAAATAAATAAATAAATTACAAAATGCTGAAAATGTATGCAACAATTAAACCTTAGAACAACAAGTAAAAATACAATTCTGGTCTTGACCAATTGAGATGTCAATGATGGACACACTTTTCATTACTCCTCAGACAAGTTCGTCCAAAAGATCTGGCGGTCTGGAGGCATCATTGGGCAGAGCTTGCACAGGATGTCGGCCTTCTTTTGACTCTCCACTCCCTTGTCTCCAGGTCTCAGCCTTGCTGGAAAGCCAAGAGCGGTTTTCTTCATGAGGAAATCCAGCTCCATGAATTCCTCATCATCATGTGACAGTTTCACATACATATTTCTGGAACCCCTTCTAAACTGGATTTGGGCCATGGCTGCCAGATGTGGTATCATCTTCAGCTTAGTCGTGGAGTGGCCCGCTCTCCATGCCAGGATGTCCTGACTCTTCATCTCCACCACATCAACTTTTCCAGAGTTGGAGGAGGCCACTACATTTCTGAAATCATCAAAGTCGAGGACAGCTCCCCCAGGCCGCCTCTTCATTTGTAATTCCACACCATGATGGAAACTGTCTGCCGACATGAATGTGTGCCCTGGCTCAAAGTATTTGAAGGTCACCTCCTTCAGGGGTACAGACAGGTCATTCACTAACCTGACCAGGGTTGTCAGCAGGCACCAGTTCTTATTCTGGGCAGTGCAATTGTCCAGCCAGTAAATTACCTGTGCCACATCCCTTTCTTTCTGAAGAGCAGTGACATAAGCAGATGCTACCTCCTCTGCCTTTCTCCCAGCGACACCCTCATGCCAGATGACAGAGATGCTCTTCTTTTTGGTTGCTGACTTTTTACCGACAGTGGCGAAGGTTTCATGAAAGGCAGTAATGCGTTTTGTAAATACTGCCGTTTTCACCCCTGGCATGCGGGGCAGCATTATGACCTTTTGAAGGTCAACACTGCGGATGGTAAGGTCAGCTGTTTCCTCTCTCTCTGCATCAGCCCTGTAGTGATGGCGTGCTCTTTGTGCTCTACCCTTGTGCTCCTCCCACTTTTTGCACACATCACAGTCTTGACTGGAGTCATCTCCTTGGCTTGTGTGCTGATGCTCTGCCTTCAAATGTATGTCGTGCTTGAGACACTGCTCACATTGCTCCTCACCCAGCTTGGTGAAACTGATGTTGCAGTCCTTGACTACTTTACGATAGGTCTCATAACAGCATTTGCTCACATCCTTCTTCTCTTTATAATACATGTACATTTGTTGAACACTGATGTCACTGGGCAGGTATCTACGATTTGGGGCATGCTCTCTGCGGTAATGGCTGACAGTAGGGTTAAAGGATTCAATATGTTCATATATTGGTGCCAGATTGATTTTCTTTGTTGCATGTTTTCCTCTCTTTTCTTGGGGTGGTGCCAAGCTTGATGGGGTGGTGTTTCCTATGACAGTATTGATCAGTCTGTCATTTTTGGGATGATAGCCAAGAGTGGTCAAGAAGAATGTTTTGCAAACATCTTGTGATTGGCCGTGGTCATCCGTGAGATGGTACACAAGGGATTTCTTTCGTCTGCTGGGGATCGCTGAAGTGTGGCGCTTTGTGTCACCCTGTGAGACCATGTGGAAAATCAAAGCTCTTTTTTCCATGTACGACATCTTCCAGTATGTGCTAAAGATTTCTTTTCTTCTGTCTTCTGTTATTTTATTCCTGCATTTTCTCCTGCACATTAGGCCACATGGCTTCCCCATCTGTGGATTTTTTCTCCCTGGGTGATCTTGAGCTTGGTCCTCTTGAAAACGAATAGTGATGCTGTTGGTGTTATCATCTTCGTCATTGCCATGGTCATCATTGTCATCCTCATCATTCAACTCATCCTCCATCACGTACTCCTTGTCATTATCTTTGCCATCATCATCATCGTCAATGTCTTCATCATTCAACCCATCTTTGCCATCATCATCATCGTCAATGTCTTCATCATTCAACCCATCTTTGCCATCATCATCATCGTCTTCATCATCCAACCCATCCTTAATCACATACATGTAGTCCTTGTCATCATTATTGTCATCAACTCCATTCTCAAATTCTGCCTGCAGTGATGCAAATATCTCATCCAAGGTCATCTGTGATGGTGAAATATGGAGCTTCTTTGAGGGAGTACTGGGTACTGCAACAAATCAAGATTCTTTTTTTAATTATTATTATTTAATTTGACAACAAGATTAGGTTATATAAATAATGATTTAGAACTCTACATAGTGTGCAATGCAACATCTGAATATCGTAATGTAGATATCCTCCCTGTAACACCCAAAACATTACAAACTTGTTCAAGAAGGACTCTTAAACTGACAGAAATTAGACCACAGGCTCCCATCTGATGCTTGCTTTTATAAGTTTTATTAAGGTTATGAAACCCATGACCAAAATAGTCATACATTCTGTCATTGTGTTACTTATGGATAGAATGAGGAAAATAAACTATTCCCCCTTTTGCAGGGGACCCTCTGGAACACCTTACGGTCCGCCTGGGGGTCCCCGGACCCCAGTTTGAACTTTGAGAAGCACTAGTCAAATAAACGAGAACGAAAAGAGGGAAGGAGGGGATGTAAACAATGTCATGATGTGACGGCTCATCCTCCTAGCTAGGACGCTAGCTAGCTAGCTTGCTAGTGATAGAAATAATTACGTTACGTTAACGTTAACTGATATTAGCCAGCCCCCACATGAGGAGTTCTGGGCAGAAAACACGGGGATTCCCTCCGTATTGGATTATCTCTCTTACGGATTTGTAGCAGGAATATGGCATTTCTGATTTTACAACCTCAAAACAAAACAAAAGTTAAGAATCTGGACAGCTGCAATGCGCTCTCATATTGGAAACTGGATTAACTAAATGGATTGCGTTCTTCAATGTCGCAGTTGACGTTTGGTTTTATTTGTTTATTTTACCATGACTGGATCCATAGACTGATTGGATTGTATTAATAACTACAAAGGGATTCCCAATGAGGAAAAACGAAGATTATGCCGCTTGGTGGGAGGTACAAGCAGCTTCAGGGGGGAGCCCGGAGCAGGTAGGAAAGTTACTAACGCTAAATAATTACTCGCGTTATAACTACATTAGTTTATCATATTTTGTATTGTAGGCTATGACATGTCTTCCTTACCATTTTCTGGATATTTGCGTTTCAAAGCAAGCTCCACCATTCGTTTCCCACGGGATTGTTCCATTATGAGAGAGAGTGATATGGATTATGCTGGTGCCATGAGAGTGAGTGCTATGTTGGGCTGTGTTATGAATCAGGAGCGCGAGCGCAAAATTTTCCCGGGAAAGTTGCAGTAACTACAAAACCCAAACAAAAACAGTGTTTAACCGCAGTAACTACACTTCAATGTAGTTACTGCATGTAGTGTTTGTTTAAGTCCAGCTAAAGCTCTGGGAAATCAAATCAAACTGCAGTAAGTTAAGTTACTGCGGTTAGATCTGGTTTTTGGTTGGATTTTGTAGTTACTGCAACTTTTATACACCATTTTCTCAAATATAGAGCAAGTCTGAACTTAGACAATTTGTCATATGATAAAACAGATCTCTAAAAGTTCAATTTCAGTAATAACTCAATTTTGACCAAAATTGTAGTTACTGCGGTTAGGATTTGGAGGGCAGTACTATGAATCCACCAAGTAGAGGCTGTTCAAGTGCAACTTTCTGTTTTGTTTTTACATATGAACAGCTTTTGTTTTGTTTTGACATATAAACTAACGACTGAATTAACTGAACATTCATCATGTTTAGTTGAGTTGACTCTCTTGCATGATGTAGAGAGAATTTAGATGTTGTTATACCCCTCCTAGCCATAGGGGGGCGCTAAGTGCATAAAGCTACTCTTTGTTGTGGGACTTCAGAAGAAGTCCATAAAAGGAAGTGGCTAACAGGAAGAAGGGGTCATTCCCCAGGAAATGGGAGAGAGAGGGGGGTGAACCACAGTGTCTGTGAGACTTTGATTTTGTAAATAAACCTTTTGTAATACTTTTACCTTCTAGTTGCATTGGTTTTCTAAACTTAGAGTTAAATTCCTCACGACAATGAATAAGTGACACAAACTGTCTTCCTCTGTGCAGGAGGAGAGAGAGAGAGAGAGAGAGGGAGAGACAGAGAGAGAGAGGGAGAGAGAGAGGGGGGGGGGACTGCGCTACATAAAACACCTAGCCTGGTAAACCAGCCCGTCACGTGAACTCACATTTCATTTGGTTCTGCGCGATGGTCTGGCCCCAAAGCCAGTGGGGGGGTTTAGCAGAAGCTGCAGAGCGGAAGAGTCAATCAGCGACTGCGCTGTGATTGACAGCGCAAGTTGGCCAATCAGGAACGCCACTAGCACTGCACTAACAAAACAATAATGGCTGCTTCCTAGCCTGATCGTCTCGAGGAGTAATGTCAGCGTTTGTCTAGTTTAAATTGCCTAAACTTTGGCGGTGCTCCAGATTACTTTTTTCACGTGTTGACTCAGTCCCTCTTCTGAAACGCACATACGAAAGGCACCTGTCTGGCGTGGATCGTCAGCTGAGGTGCAGTTTTCTACTCGCTTCTTTTATTTTACTTTTTCTAAAACACACCAGAGGGGGAAATCCATACATCCATACATGGACATGATGACAGCTGGTCAAGATGTTGCTTTGCAGAGAATCAATAGTTTTAGTGGACGAACATGTATATGGTTGGGAGAGGGAGGCACAGAGACAGAGGCACGGGCTCACCAGTTCCCATCTCACCAGTTCCTGCGTCCAATCAGCGACGATTCATGTCACCTGAGAGTACCTACCTTTTCCGGTTTGGTTAATGTCATTGTGGTTTGGTTAATGTCGTTGTGGTTTGGTTAATGTCATTGTGGTTTGGTTAATGTCGTTGTGGTTTGGTTAATGTCATTGTGGTTTGGTTAATGTCATTGTGGTTTGGTTAATGTCGTTGTGGTTTGGTTAATGTCGTTGTGGTTTGGTTAATGTCGTTGTGGTTTGGTTAATGTCGTTGTGGTTTGGTTAATGTCATTGTGGTTTGGTTAATGTCATTGTGGTTTGGTTAATGTCGTTGTGGTTTGGTTCATGTCATTGTGGTTTGGTTAATGTCATTGTGGTTTGGTTAATGTCGTTGTGGTTTGGTTAATGTCATTGTGGTTTGGTTAATGTTGTTGTGTTTTCTGATTTGTCGTTGTGTTTTCTTATTTGTCGTTGTGTTTAGTAATATGTTGTTGTGTTTTCTTATTTGTCGTTGTGTTTAGTAATATGTTGTTGTGTTTTCTTATTTGTCGTTGTGTTTAGTAATATGTTGTTGTGTTTTCTTATTTGTCGTTGTGTTTTCTTATTTGTCGTTGTGTTTAGTAATATGTTGTTGTGTTTTCTTATTTGTCGTTGTGTTTTCTTATTTGTCGTTGTGTTTAGTAATATGTTGTTGTGTTTTCTTATTTGTCGTTGTGTTTTCTTATTTGTTGTTCGTGTTTTCTGATTTGCGGTTGTGATTTGCACTTCAGGGCCACCGTAGAAACATGCCCAAAACACACACACCCCCATCCCCCTGTACCAATTACATTATACACAGTAAACCTGATAATGACACTTTGTGTAAACACACGATCCTGAATCGTGCTTTCCCCCCCTTTGTATATGTGATAATTTTTGCATTTAGTAGTTCCACTTCAAAACAACATGGTATAAAATAGAAGCAAACTCTGACTTCCTTCTTCTGCTAGGTTCGACCCCTCTGCCAGAGCGCCCACCCTCCAACCCAACGCCCTCCTCCCCCCCACAACCCCTCCTCCTCTCCTCCCCCTCACCCCCCACAACCCCCACCCACCCCTCAGTGCCCTCCTCTCTATCCACTCCCACCTCCCCTCCACTCCCACCTAACCACCAACCCCCCCTCCCACAGACAACTGTCTGATCATAGGCTACAGCCTTAATGGCTGCGCTTCCCAAAAGCTTCTTTGCGCTATAGCTTCTTTAACCCTTCTTAAGGCTCCCGTAAGAAGCAAACGCGTTTCCCAATTGTTTCTTAGCCTAAGATGATCTTTCGTTAAGAAGGCATGCGTTTCCTGTCTGTCATGCGGCACGCAGATATCAACACAAAGTCGGGGCTGAGAAATGAAATGCAGCAAGTTGGTGATTCTATTCATGTGCTGATACGGTCGTTTGAGAGTGAAACCTGTAGTAGTGTGTTCATTGTTACTTCAATCATTAAAGTAACAATGAACACAGTACTACATTAAAGTTTAATGGAATGTTTCTCACTGAATCACTGCACATCTGCGGAGGTCTGCCTGCCTGACTTGCCTCGCGCAGTCAGAGGCATCTTTGCTGACAGCTCCGCCTCCTCACTTCATCATGAAAGTAGGAGCGCTTGTTTTCATGCAGCTGGTGTCCCGAATGAAAATGCGGCAGAATCGACATCATTTAGAAATTAGATTGGTGCTTTCTATGAATCGAGATCGCGATTTTATTTCGATTAATCGTGCAGCCCTAACGCCAGTAACCGCTTGCAAGCCTCCAGACAGACAGACATGCTGTTAGACAGATCAGTAACAGCCTCCAGACAGACAGACAGGCTGTTAGACAGATCAGTAACAGCCTCCAGACAGACAGGCTGTTAGACAGATCAGTAACAGCCTCCAGACAGACAGACAGGCTGTAAGACAGATCAGTAACAGCCTACAGACAGACAGACAGACAGGCTGTTAGACAGATCAGTAACAGCCTCCAGACAGACAGACAGGATGTTAAACAGATCAGTAACAGCCTCCAGACAGACAGACAGGATGTTAAACAGATCAGTAACAGCCTCCAGACAGACAGACAGGCTGTTAGACAGATCAGTAACAGCCTCCAGACAGACAGACAGGCTGTTAGACAGATCAGTAACAGCCTCCAGACAGACAGACAGACAGGATGTTAAACAGATCAGTAACAGCCTGCAGACAGACAGACAGGATGTTAGACAGGTCAGCCTCCAGACAGACAGTCAGACAGACAGACAGACAGACAGACAGACAGCCAGACAGACAGGATGTTAGACAGATCAGTAACAGCCTCCAGACAGACAGACATACAGACAGGATGTTAGACAGGTCAGTAACAGCCTCCAGACAGACAGACAGACAGGCTGTTAGGCAGGTCAGCGACACACAGCCTGCAAGCCTCCAGAAAGACAGACAGGATGTTAGACAGGTCAGTAACAGCCTCCAGACAGACAGACATGATGTTATACAGATCAGTAACAGCCTCCAGACAGACAGACAGACAGACAGGATGTTAGACAGGTCAGAAACAGCCTCCAGACAGACAGACAGACAGGATGTTAGACAGGTCAGAAACAGCCTCCAGACAGACAGACAGACAGGATGTTAGACAGGTCAGTAACAGCCTCCAGACAGACAGACAGACAGGATGTTAGACAGGTCAGTAACAGCCTCCAGACCATGGATGTATTCAAAGAACTGGATAGGGGACGAGCCACGCCCACCCATGCATTCGGACGGAGGCTGCTCACTGGTGCATGAAGCCATCATGGGGGTTTTTTCTTCCTGGTTTTACTTCCTGACCATGCGGCCCAATGTGAAGTGCGCATGTGTGCCATTACGTAGGCCTATTCCATGATGTCTCCCACCCCTCCCACCCATGGATGTATTAAAATAAGGAAATACACCATTATACGGCTCTTAGTGGCTTCTGAAGAAAAAATGACCCCATAAAAAAATATTTGATAATTAATCGTCGTTTTATACTTTGAGTGACACCCGGAAAAAATTCCCCTGGGTTTAACAGCTGCCGGGATCCCCATGCAAGTGGATGGGAATTTTCCTTTCTGGGCTGACTTGCAATACAGAGCTTCGCCACCATGTTCAAATGGCTTCACAGCCCAGCGCTATTCCTGGGGGCTTGCTCCAGACAGACAGACAGACATACAGGATGTTAGACAGATCAGTACCAGCCTCCAGACAGACAGGATGTTCGACAGGTAGAGGGAGTCCCAACGCGCTTCAGCTATTGCAGGCAGGCAGGTCCGGTGCATCACAGAGGAGGGACGCAGCATGAAGTAAAAGGAAGGAAACTGGAGCAGCTCGGACTATTCAACGCCTTTTATTAAGGTGCAAAGTAACAGGACAGACGTTTCAACGCCATATGCGTCTGATGAAGAATATATATGAATATATATGACTTACATTACCCTATATTATACTTTTAATGTATCTAAAGATATCACATCAAAATGAGCAAATACTGTTGTAAGCAGCGTTTGCAGCTTTTTAAAAATAAAATTCAAGCACTTTTCAAGGTACCTAAACCAGACTCTCGAAGCCTTTATTATCACATCTGAATAAATAAATAAATAAATAAATAAATAAATAAATAAATAAATAAATAAATATTGACAATGTGCAAAACAAATGACATTTGTGATGCCTGGTGAATGAGGAACTTTGAGAGTGCTCTGTGTCCTGCCACTGTCCGCAGCCTCTGGCTCCTGCATGACACCACAGACAGGCTAGAAGGAGAGAGGCAGTGGTGCCAGCAGAGACTCCGATGCAGTTTACTTGCTCATACAAATAGCCCTTCACTGTTTGCACTGCAGTGTTTCTCCAATACAGGACAAATTGCATCCAATATCAGTTCAATACAGAACACGTCTTTTTGTTTACAAATACGATTTGTGCCGTATTTTAAGGGACCCCTTACCCCTCTGGTCACAACTTGTGATCAGATAATTGTTACCAGTGTACCACTCCAACTCACTGCCACCCCCCTGTTCACTCCCCCTCCCCCACATTTCCTGTATCTTAAAAGCTGTAGGTGATCTGACAACAGACTGACTCTTCATTGAAACCAGGCCAGATGTCCATTCCATATCAATAGGCGCATAAGGAATTGCAGGTAAGATCTATGTAATGATTTGGATAATATTGCGCTCTTTTCTGTTATTGCACTTATGGGAGAGAAAACAATTACAAATGAATTACAAATTGCAAAAATTATCCTATAGGTCTGTGCATTTAAGCATTGGTGAGGGCGGACTATTATGAGTTGTCTTCCACAGCCAGGTTCTTTAGGTCGCTGTATCGTTACAGTCTGTCAGTAACACAACCACACAACAATTAGTTTTAACAATTAGCTCAATACACAGAAAGACTCAAGAACTCGCACAAGAACTCTTAAACCCGCGGTTGGGTCCAAAACTCCCCCTGCCCACCGACATCAGCTGCCCCAGCACCACCAGCAATACATTTATTTTTACCGATGACGTTCACTTGATGACAAAACCCATGTCCGAAAAGCAACAAGCAAGCCCTCCAAGCTAGCCTGGAAATAGTGAAAATATAGTTTGACAGCTCCAGATTAAATCCTTTGAAAACTACCGCTGCGCGTCCATTTCCTCATCACAACCACAACATCATAAACTCCTCCCTCCTTGTCCTTCGTCTCGTCTCCTGGTTGGTTCGTTTTTTTTACTTTTATGATTTTATGATTCTATGATTTTATGATTTTTATTTTTATTTAAGATGGCACTTTTATTGTTTACTTCTTGTCTCTGTGAGGATGTCCTATTCATCCACCAGAGTTGGTTGCATTTTAATGTCAGTATTTGTTCAGTTGACTTTGCTGATAATTTTGTTTAATTTTTCCTTTTATCGTTTGCACCAGACTTGCTCAAGTTAGGTTGTCCCATGCTATGTGTCAGTCACATGTCTGTTGTTGTTTTGTTTGCCTGCACTACTGCCTGCTGTAAACCAATTTGCCCTTTCGGGACACTAATAAAGAACTTGAACTTGAACTTGAACTTGGTTTGTATTCGCGAATGCTTGGAAATATCCCACTCACAACTCAGCTAATTGTGATTGGCTAACCCCACAACTCAATGGAATTCTGATTCGTTAAAACACCTGTCGTCAAAATTGTCGTCCCCATGTCATGACCAGAGCCAGGTCTTCGCAAAGGGTTGCTCTCTTGCTGTCAATCAAATACCATTTGCTGGTGGAGGCTGGTCCAAATATTTAACCCCATATTTGCTGAAACAAAGTGAGTCCAAGATCATAACAATTTAGGGACATTATTACTGTTATTTGAGTGAATAAAAACAAATAAATAAAAATACAAATAATTGATTAGGGGGGAAATTATTTTCTTTTCAATTTCTTCTTGGGCCTTCACTGAATACCGAGAAGGCCCAGATGATTCCCCACTGTAAGTTAGTAGAAGCACCTTAAAGTCCAATCTGGCCTGAATGGGGAGCCAATGGAGACTGATTAACACGTTCACTGCCATTGACGAGAAAATCCAACGGTTGACTGCCAATGACGAGATATCTCGTCTTAAAAAAAAAAAAAAAAAATTTGACGGTGGGACGTGGATCCAAGCTCCCTACGTCTCCTATAAAAAAATGGGAGCCACTGAACGTGTACAATCCATTCCACCGACCCACTGCTCTCCAGACTATTGAAAGCCGAGCCAAAACTGCAGAAACGAACGAGCCTCATTCTCATACTGTAGGCGAAAACGCGTTCGCGCTGGTGCACAACGTCGGTGGCGCACAACGGTGGGGGGTTCCAAAAATAGATTGGGTGCAAAACACACTTTGAAACACGCAGCATAAAGCCTAGAATCGCACAAAGCTTCATCAAAGCTCTCAAACCCAAGAAACGAGCAAGCCCCATCCAAACTCGCCGACGAGGGGGCCGCCAGGGAGGGAGGCTGCTCAGACAGGCAAGAGAAACTCGCTTGTGACAAACGCTGCTGAAAGCCACCAGAGACACGCCCACGTAGGGAGGAGTTTGTAGGAGAGGGGGTGCGGGTGCTGTTGGAGGAAATTACTGTGCAGAACAATATTGTTTTAGATGTCTGACTGATGCCAAAAATAAATGGTTAAAGTGACTGTTCTGCCTGTTTGATTGAATTTCACAAAACTGCGAATATCTCAGCTTTCTGTCTCAGACGCTGAAACCATGCTGTACTCAACAGCTAATATCTACATAACTACTAACTCTTCAAACTAACTCTTTTAGACAGAGAAAGCACACATTCTATTAGTACTTTTAAGATATTTTGTGTTCACAAAGTCCAAGCAGAAAATAATCCTCGGCTCTTGTAAAATGAGCCAGAATCCTCAAAAAACGGCTTGGCAGAAGCTACCTACAGTAAAAAAAAAACGGCTGGCAGTGAATGTGTTAAGATCAGTGTTATATGATCAAACTTCCGAGTTCTAGATAGTATTCTAGCAGCTGCATTTTGTACAAGTTGTAATTCTTTAGTACTGCAATGTGGTAGGCCAGAGAATAGGACATTGCAGTAGTCCAGTCTAGATTAAACAAAGGCATGTACCAAGGTGTCTGCATCCAAAGCACTTAGAAACGGACGGATCCTTGAGATATTACGGAGATGAAAAAATGCTGTCTTAAGCCACTTTCAGACATGAACTCCGGAGCCTTCCCCTGCGCCTAAGCCGGATGATAAGTGAAGTGTACCCTTTCAGACATGAGGCATGTTGCTTTCATACATGTGGAGCACCTCCAGGTGTAGAGTAGAGAGGGGGCGGAGGTGGGGGGGGGATTCGGGCCATGACGAGACAATGGGGCGTTGTAAAACTGAGCACACAGCTGCACTTAATGCATGGAAGACAGCCGTCTGCTACAGCCTTAATGGTGAATCACATTCAACAAACTAGCACGACATACTCTGATAACAAGTTGCTAAAAATAGCCTACATAATGGGCGATAATTGCTCACTAACGTTCGTGCATATAATCGTTTGCATATAATCGTTTGCGCATAACGCTAATTAATGAAACAACCCTACAACTCAGCCCAGATGCATCGATTTCCTCAAGTCTGATGTGGTGAGAGTTCAGTCCTAAAATGCATCAATCCTACTAGAAATATACAGAATACAGGAAGCTAGACGTTTTTACCTTCAAAAATAAAAGCAATTATTTATTACTTGGTAAACAAAAAAACAGAACAGTCAACATACGGGTTAAAATGGACTTTTAGAAGGCAGCAGATATTCTTCCAGCTTATCTCTGTTCTGTATCTTTCGGATCACACACACAAAAACATTACACATGCATTTACTTTATTTAATTGCCATTGTTGCGAAGGTTGTACCCGGAAGTTTCCGTTTTATACTGACTGACTTGACACTGCTTGGATTTGGTGTTGACATTTTGCGGTTCTCCTGCACGTATCGTTCACAAACGCTGTGTATAATAAACGTGAAATCAAAGGCATGAGCGCAACCAGATCCAGATATCTACCTAGGGATATCCAATACTGGGAAGCAGGATGACCTTCGCGTCCAAAAATGCTCTAGTTCGAAGGTGGTGTGCTGCGTGAAGCTTTGCAGAAATAGATCAAACCCAGCGTTTCAATCAAGCAACACGTAGCCTGTTGGCTGACACATGCAGCAGCTCCAACTTAATTTGGGAAAAACTGAAACTGCACGATGTTTGTGCACTTGCTCATTCACATCGACTATTTATTTAATAATAATCTGTCACGCTGTCTGCCACTCACTGAGCTGGCTACTTGACGGAGCTCTGGAGGGGAGGGGGAACAATCCGCCCCTGATACTAGGGCTCGAGGTTGTCTTATGTCCGGATAGTAGGAGGGTCGCGGGAGCGCGCATAGCTCACCAAAATGTGTTCATACATACACCGCCACCCGGATGCCCTCTAGATAATTCCCAAGTTCCAAGGCATGTCTGAAAGCGGCTTTAGTGATTACCTTAATATGAGTGTCAAATGAAAAAGAAGAGTCAAAGGTCACACCAAGGTTTTTCACTGGTGACCTAGGAGTAATTATGCAGCTGTCAATATTTAGACAAAAGTCAGAAAGGAGTGGTATTTGGGTTTTTGGACCGATGACTAGTCGTCAGTAGCGGCTCCAGCCAATTGTGGCTGGGGGGGCTAAGGGGGGGCTTAAATATTTACAGCAGGGGCTAACTTTTTCTACATAAATAGACAGTGGTTCTCTTCTCAACCTGTGGTACAGGTACCACTGGTGGTACGCGGGGGGCCCTCCCTCTCATACATTCATATGGTGGTAATTTCTCAGGTGTAAAAAGGTTGAGAACCACTAATATAAGAAATAATAATAATAATATGATAGGGTGTGAATTAGGCTCTAATATTAGACAAGGAGGGCCCACTGCTTTTCCATTGAGAGCCAAATCCCCAACCCAACATTATGCATGTAAGTGCTTCAATGAGCTGAAGACTGACTGTGTATTTAGCCCTATGTCACACTGTATGTTGAGACTGATGAGTCCAGTTACACAAGGCTATATGCAGCACACACATTTAGATGGTAAATCAAGAGTTTATATCCACAAGTTACACAAAAGATTTAAAATGTGCTATATTTTAGAGACAAATTAGGCTAATCACTGCATATAGGCTATATGTAAATAAACAGTGCCACATACACAGGCACATCCATTCATCAATAGTCTGTGCCAGAGTAAAAAGAAATAGAACCATTCATAGATTGCACTATATAACAATCACGCCAGTGACAACAAGACTGTATAGTGACTGAGCTGGACAACAGGCGTTTTGATACTTTTATCAAAACCAGCTCAGTGGCCTTGTGGTCTGTGTCGACCCTGAGACTGGGAGGTTGCCGAGTCATACCAAAGACTATAAAAATGGGACCCATTGCCTCCCTGCTACAAACGGGGCCTGAAAGAGGCGCCCACTTCGCTCGTATGTTGTTGTGATCTAAAACAACAAACTTTCATGGGAGAACGACAGTTATGTTCACATTCACACCACACGCATGAGCACGGCGGCCAAAAAACACAACAGCACAGTACGCAACGCAGTCTTAACAAAGCCATTATGTATATATCAAATATAAATTCCATGCCCTGGCAGCCTACCTGTTAACATCAGTGCGCTCGATCCTAGACCTGTGCTGTCCAGTCCAGTCCGTGTACAAAGCAAAATAAAGTATCTCCTTTGTGATAGCCATCAACATAAACGCTTGATCAATATAAAAGCGCGCGATACTAACGCTAGACGCTTGTTTTATGTCCATTTTCCGTAGATATTGACATGTCTGTATGGAAGTTTAACTTCCGCGGTGACTTGAGAGACGCTTTGCCTTGGAGATGGAGCAGGCCACTTTGAGCAGAGCAGAGGGGAGGTCCTTCTATCACACCATGCAATAATACGCGCCAGTATGGGAAGAACCCCTCTATAAAAAATGGGCCGGCCCGGTGCAGACAGCCATGGATGCTGTGTTCAAGGATGCTGGGAATTTTCACTTCTATGATGTATTAGCCTAGTTTAGTGTTATAAATTAAGTTTTTGTTTTTCTCCAAAGAAATTTCCAGGGGGGGCTTAGGGGGGGCTTGGCTAATTTGGCGCCGCAGCTGCTAGTAGTTGAGTTTTATTGGCATTCAGTCGTAGAAAATTGTGAGACATCCAATCTGTAACAGCAGCTAAACAGGATTCAAGATTTACAATTTGAGAGTGGTCATCTTGTCTAATTGGTATATAAATTTGAGTATTGTCGGCATAACAATGAAAGTTAATACCAAATCTATGGAAAATGTCACCAAGAGGGAGTAAGTAGACGCCAAAGAGCAAGGGACCCAGGATAGATCCCTGTGGTACACCAAATTTTACTAGTGAGAATATGGATATGGATCATTCTTAGTTCTTCAAACTTAGTGTCAGTTAATAGGATATCCTTTGTGTTGCTACTATCATGCTCAATCTACATCCATACATACTAACTCTAGGGGTCTCATAGTCTTTATGGTTACCAGGGATGCTGCTTTTCCAGGAAGACCTTTTCTGCAAAACTTTTACAAAGTTTTCTGTAAAACTAGTTGCTAACCTGGGGCCCTATCTTCCCAAAAGTGCTAAATTAGCGTTTGCGCTCGTTTAATGCTGTGCGCAATGCAAATTGGGAGCGGACACAAGCTCATGCCTGTGATAATTGTACTGGGCATTGGCTGCCACATGCCAAAGCAGGCGTTTCAGCGCTAAAATGTGGGGAGAGATGGCATTACCCTATCGTCAGCAGCGCGCAATTACTTTGCGCTAAGAGCTTTGAAAAATACCTCTTATACGCGCAAATACCTCGCTGCGCTGGGTGCATACCCGTAATCTCCGTGCAGCGCAGCGCACTGGAAAGTATAATTCCTGTTTATGCTGCTAAAATTGGGTATTACTAATCCAGTGAGGCAATCAACTATAACTCACTGAGAAACTTTTATCACATCACAAAGAGGGAAATGAATTGAGAAAACTTGTTGGACAATGGACATAGGCTATTTACCTTCATAACGCGGAGGGTCGTTGGCACCACAGACAATCTGTCAATAAGCTCTCTCTGTCCTCGCACGAGTGAGTACACTCTATTACGCATGGAGAGAATTACAGCATATTGCATGCCTCGCGCAAACAGCCATTGCGATCTGATTGGTTTTGATTGACTGATTGTATTGGACAGCATTGCCCAGCAAAACTCATCTCTCCATTTTTATGCAGATGACACGGTTATTTATTGTTGTGCAGCAAGCGTCAAGAAGGCTTTTGAGTATCTGCAAAATGCTTTTAATGCTGTGCAAGCTCAGCTTTTTCATTTGAAGCTGATCTTGAATGCTGAAAAAACCAAAGTAATGGTATTTTCTAACTCTAAGAAGATAGAGTCAAATCTGAGTATTGCTACTATTCAAGGTCAACAAATTGAGGCAGTGTCCACCTACAAATATCTAGTTTTTTTAATTGATGACCACCTTTCTTTTAAGCATCATATACAGCATATGGCGAAAAAGTTGAAATTAAAGTTAGGTTTTTATTTGAGGAACAAATAGTGTTTTTCTCTTCATGTCAGACAGAAGTAGAAGCAACATTTCTGCCTGGGTAACACTTTATAATAACGTTCAGTAGTAAGTAATTTATAAGCTATTAGTTAATGATGAACTAATTATGAACTAATCATTTACAAAACATTAATATACATTTGTTGATTATTAATATGTGTTATGTAAACATATCATAAATGTGTTGTAACTCATCTATAAACTTTTAGTAAATCATGAAATGATCATACATAAATCATTAGTAAATGATTAATAAGTGATTCATCAATATATTATGGATCACTTGTAAGTCATTCAGTTGTTATATTTTATCTATCTGTTCTGTCTATCATTATCTATTTCATCACTTTACACATTTGTTAATCATGAACAAATGATGAACAAATCATTACTATATGATCTGTATATAATTTGTATCATTACTTGTAAGGTAGCCTGTTAAAAGCCTCAAAACAATTATGATCAGTGTTTCTGTACCATAACTGTACCAGCTATGACCTGTTAGTGAAGCTCCTCCCCAGGCCGACAGAAGCAGTCAGCACTTAGAAGCACTGCAGCACAAACTACAAAGTCTTCCCCAACTGTAATAAATGATGTGTACATCATTTACAAGATACTTATAAAGCTTTATGTATCCCCTGATCTAAAGTGTAAACAATTCATCACACATAAATGTGTTGCATCATTTGTAGATAACTGTGAGCTGTTAGAATTCAAAATCCTTTCTACCAACATAACTAGCCTGTTATCTCTACTGTAGGCTACTGTACTGTACTGTGCAGTCAACCTAGTGACATCTAGCAGCGAGCTACTTGGCGAAAAGGTGAAATGTTATCATATGAGTACATGAGACATGATCAAATGTTTCATGTCCTCATGTCCTCATGTCCTCAAGTCATCTTTGTTTAATTTGATTGCAGAATGTGAATCTATTTTCTTATTTTATTGTATTTTATTATATCAGGCTACTACTTTGTTGAAAGTACACAGTTTTACTGTACAGTAGATTTGCACAGCAATTGACGAAATTAAAATCGTATTACTGCACTGTTGCAATAAAATAAAAATCTACTGTATATGTTCTGCTGTATATGCAAATCATTTGTTTCAGGTGTGGAAGATCTACAGATGATATGTAACACACAGTGGTGTAGTCTAGTTTATTGTATGTGGGTTTCAGCTTGGAGTGACATTTGTTTCGGGGGGGGGGTGGAATTGCGGGGGGTGGTACAAGTTACTGTTGCTCGGCAATTCAGTACAGAATCCCGGATCAGCTGTAATTTAACAGGTTAAGCCATGTTAGCCTATCCACATCAATTGTAGCATGTAGCAGCATAGGTTTCTGACCGGATAACAAGCTGATGGCGAGAAGCACTCGTCCAGCGGCTGTCTACCTCTGTGAGATCTCTAACCAATAGGTCAAATGCTGAATCATTCTGGGTGATTTCTTCAGCTGAATCAGCGTCTGGGCATGCTTCCTGTTTTTACCAACTTTTGCTGAGGCTCTTACCTTCAGTTCTCCCTGTGGTTGCTAGAGGGGAAGTCTCACTTTTGAAATGATAGTCGAAAGTCGTAGAGAATGTTGTGATCATAGTTTCACTTTGATCTCCCTAGCTACAATACAGCCATGGAACTCTGATTTTGGTTTGAGAGACAAAATCTCATCAATCACTCGCCTATAGGGGACCTAAATATCTCTCTCTCTCTCTCTCTCTCTCTCTCTCTCTCTCTCTCTCTCTCTCTCTCTCTCTCTCTCTCTCTCTCTCTCTCTCTCTCTCTCTAAATACTGACATATAGACCTAAATTAAGTAGCCTATAAATAAACAAACCTAAACATGTGTCCTTGTGTATTTTTGTGGAGATTCAATAGCATAGCAACAATTAGATTTTGATTTGAGGCATGTGATATTTCAAAACCAGAGGAGATGCCTTCCCCTGCAGTTATCTACCCGGTATTTGTGAAATAAAATCATCGAAGTGAAAGTTTTGTCACAAAACTATATTGTTACATTTTTGATTGGGCATTTTTAAGTGGGTACACTCAAATCCTGGAGCTTTCCTAGTGGGTATACTGTGTACCTGCGTATCACATAGACCACTGGTAACACATTTATGTGTGATGAATTGTTTACACGATTAATGGATACAGCAAGCCTTATATATAAGCCTTATAGAGCAATACCACACACACACACACACACACACACACACACACACACACACAGTATGTAACCGAAGTGAATCAGCGCCAATTCCTCGTGAGTCCCAAGTGTTAGCGAGTAGGTTGGTTAAACTCACTCCCCCAGTATAAAGGCACGTTAATCAGCTGGTTTTGAAATACCACTTGCATCAAATCAAAATCTAATTGTGTCTGCTATTAAATTACCACAAAAATACACAGAGACACATGTTTAGGTTTGTTTATTCATAGGCTACTTAATTTAGGCCTATATGTCATTATTTATTTATATATATATATATATATATATATATATATATATATATATATATATATATATATATATATATATATTAGGGCTGTCACCTTCGTCGCACCCTTACCCCGCTAGCCGGGCGCTTCTGGCTCATACGAGCGCATTAGCGCCCGGCGAACGTCACGCATTTTCCCATTTTACACTGTGACATTTTCACGTCTAGGTCTAAATGCCGGCTCCTACCTGAGTCTTCATGTGAAGTGAAGACGCTATCCGATGTAAAACATCCTCTTCTTTTAATGACACCTAGTTGTTGCATCCAAATTGTTGCATAAAATCCACTTTTCTGTCTTTCCAAAACCGAAAAGCATTTATCTGGCGCACCGCTTCTTCTTCTTCTCTGATCTGAAGCAACCCGGAACAACGACTTCCGGGTTGCTCGAGGTGCCCGGCGCTAATGCGCTCGTATGAGCCAGAAGCGCCCGGCTAGCGGGGTAAGTCGCACCCGTACTTGTAGTCAAGCCATTCGGTTTCCTGTCTCCTGCTTGTGCAGGAGGCATGGAAGAGAACGACAGCAATACGCTTTTAAATGGATCGTTTTTACTTCCCAAATGGCACAGTGGACAAGTCAAGAGCCGTAGTTTGCACCTTGTGTAAAACGGAATTAAAATATCACCGAAGTACATCGAGTTTGAGGCAAGCGATCACCTAAAAGTAGCTAGCGGCCAGCTAGCAGCCAGCTAGCTAGCGCAAGACTCATCACTCATTCTTCCTTCAGAGTCTCGGATGCGCGGGTCCTCTAACCACTGGGAGGTCGGCTCCAATGGCTTCACGCGATATACACGTTCTCAATACACAGTACCGAGCCATTATTCACATGGAAATGCCAACCTTTTTAGCTCAGACACAGCCTTCTTCGGCTGTGTCATTTTGGGTTTCGACTGCTCCACAGCGCCGCCGCCGGAAGTATCGGTTCTAGATATATTTTGTAGACATTGTTACCTCCTGTCTACATTCCAAATCTAAAATTCAAGATCACAAAGTACATTTATTTGCATTAATTTGATTCCCAATCACGACACACTCGTAAGAATGATTAATATCTAATTAAAAATGCTTTGAAATGCAAAATAATGGCATTTCAATCATGAGAGACCAGAGGGTAGAGTTTTAACAAGCAAGCTTTATTCAAGTATGGCAGAGCGATAAGATCTATGGCATGGGACGGTATGGCAACTAATTCTGATGGCATGGCAGCATGGCGACTAGTTCTTTGGCGTAATGACTCCGCGCTAAGATGCCTCTCTTCTTGCGGTGAGAGAGGGCATCTGCTCGGACTAGAATAGAGAATCCCCCCCCGTAGGGGATTCTTCAGGAGTCAAGACATTGGCGAGGCCTGGGGAGGTGGGTGGGTCGAAACGCAGCTTTCAGAGAATGGGATGCGATCAGCTCGGGTACCGCGACCAGAAGATCAGGGAAAGAGGACGATGACCCACAGAGCATGGCTATAAATACTGCTACGCCATAGCCTCGGCACTGACGACATTATCAGCGTCATATAGGCAAGTGCGTCACGCGGACGTCACGCTGGGATTACACTTGTGCTCGTCACACTAGGATTACATGAGGTGGGTGAGGTCACTAGGATTGCGCGTGGTGCGAGGCAGCGTGTCTGGTCTTCATCTTGAAACTAGGTCGAGACCACCATTTCAATCATGAGAGACCAGAGGGTAGAGTTTTAAAAAGCAAGCTTTATTCAAGTATGGCAGAGCGATAAGATCTATGGCATGGGACGTTATGGCAACTAATTATGATGGCATGGCAGCATGGCGACTAGTTCTTTGGCGTAATGACTCCGCGCTAAGATGCCTCTCTTCTTGCGGTGAGAGAGGGCATCTGCTCGGACTAGAATAGAGAATGCCCCAAAAGAAAGAAAACCCAAACTGCCAACCGGTCTGCTTGCCTCAGCGCTACAGCGGGCGCTGGGCGGAATGCGACGCTTGTCGCCGACCGGTTGGCTTGGCGGCCGCGACTTACGGAGCCCCCCGGGCATGGCCGCAGCGCTGCAGCAGGCACTGGGTGATCGACCAATCCGGCGAGCTTTGGCGCGCTGACTTGACTAAGGGAAACCGCCGACCGGGCGCAGCTGCGCCCGGTCGCGGTTTTACTTGGTTTAGTTGGTTCACAGTGGCTTACGAAAATCACCGCCCGGGCGTGGCCGCGGCGCTACGGCGAACGCTGGGTGATCGACCAATCCGGCATAGTTCGGCGCGCTGACTCAGCATTAGGAAAACCTCACAGCGGCTTACGAAATCACCGACCGGGCGTGGCCGCAGCGCTACAGCGGGCGCTGGGTGATCGACCAATCCGCATAATTCGGCGCGCTGATTTAGTGTTAAGAAAGAAAACCCCCCTTTTAGCTAAATCCCCCCTAGCATTGAGAAAGACAACCCCGGCTTTCAGCCCTTGCATAAACCCCCTAAACCCCCCCCCCCAAAATGGCTCTGCGGCCGTGACTTACGAAGCCCCCCGGGCATGGCCACAGCGCTACAGCAGGCGCTGGGTGATCGACCAATCCGGTGAGGTTCGGCGCGCCGCCACAGCGACTTACGAAAATCACCGACCGGGCGTGGCCGCAGCGCTACACCGGGCGCTGGGTGATCGACCAATCCGGCATAATCCGGCGCGCTGACTCAGCATTGAGATTTGAGAAACCCTGCAGCGGCTTATGAAAATCACCGCCGGGCGTGGTCGCTGCAGCGATACAGCGGGCGCTGGGTGACCGACCAATCCGGCATAATTCGGCGCGCTGGATTGGCATTTAAGCCAGACAACCCCCCTTTGCCTAAACCCAATAGGAGTCATTACTACCGCTGGCACTTTTTCACCTCTAATTACTCCAGTGACTTAAGATTTTAGGGACAACTCCGGGCTTCCGGGCTTTTAGCGACTTACGAAAACCACCAACCGGCTTGGCCTCAGCGATACGGCGGGCGCTGGATAGAACAAGCACTTGTTCGCCAAGCAGCTTACGTCGGCGCGCTCAGTCCCTACGGCGACTTACGAAAACCACTGACCGGCTTGGCCTCAGCGATACAGCGGGCGCTGGATGGAGCCGGTTTACTGCGGCGCGCTGTATTAACGTTTTGGATTCACTACAACCTAGACAGGCTCCAGTGACTTACGCGCACGCGGCACTGGAAGGGGAGCGCTTGTTCGACCGCCTTACTGCGCAGCCTTAATACTGTTGCACCTGACTTACTTCGGAGCATTACTACTGCTGGCGCTATAGCTTTAGCACCCCCTGGCGCTATAATATAATATATAATATAATGATGCATTTAGGATTTTGCTCAGGATAGTATATAATATAATGATGCATTTAGGATTTTACTCAGGCATCCGAGATGGACAAGTGCTAGCCACGTGTTTGTAAGCAGTAATGTGCTCGCTTTCCGTGCTGTTCTAAGACAGTTTATTTACAGTTTTATGCGTCGACTTAGCCAGTCAGAGAATGGAGTTATTATGGCCCTAGCGGGTGCCTGCACGAAGTGACGCAAAATTTATGTCGCACTTCTGGAAGCACTGGAATAGCTGCCTGTATGTGTTTTAAACCTGTTTGTTGTGTGGTTTTATTTTATTTTATTTCTTTCTTATTGTACTGTCTGTACTGACTGTGTGCAGTGACTACAGGCTGCTCGACACCTAGAACACTTGCAGGCTGCTCGACACCTAGAACACTTTGAGTAGTCTACTGGGGTCTGAATTAGTGATGTGACTACAGGCTGCTAGAACACATACAGGCTGCTCGACACCCAGAACGCTTCGAGTAGTCTACTGGGGTCTGAATTAGTGATGTGACTACAGGCTGCTCGACACCTAGAACACTTGCAGGCTGCTCGACACCTAGAACACTTCGAGTAGTCTACTGGGGTCTGAATTAGTGATGTGACTACAGGCTGCTAGAACACATACAGGCTGCTCGACACCCAGAACGCTTCGAGTAGTCTACTGGGGTCTGAATTAGTGATGTGACTACAGGCTGCTCGACCCTAGAACACTTACAGGCTGCTTGACGCCTAGAACACTTCGAGTAGTCTACTGGGGTCTGAATTAGTGATGTGACTACAGGCTGCTCGACGCCTAGAACGCTTACGGGCTGCTCGACGCCTAGAACACTCCGAGTAGTCTACTGGGGTCTGAATTAGAGATTTGACTATGGCTGTTCGCCACCCGAACACTTTGAGTAGTCTACCGTACTTACAGGCTGTTCAACCCGAACACTTACCGGCTGCTCGACACCTAGAACACTTCGAGTAGTCTACTGGGGTCTGAATTAGTGGTCTACTGAACTTACGGGCCGTTCAACACCTTAAACACTTCGAGTAGTCTGCTAGGATCTGATTTAGTGATTTGCAATCACCACGGCATTTGCGAGTCATTACTACCGTAGGCACTAATTTGCCGGAGCGCTGCTGGCGCTATGGGTTCGGGGAGGCCACCACCAATGAAGTGCGCAGTAGCGAGCTACTGCGAGGAAACGAGAGAATGAATGCCATGTGCTAACCATTTGAAGCCTAGGGGAGGAGGGATCTTATGAATGCCATGTGCTTGCCATTTGAAGCCTAGGGGAGGAGGGATCTTTGGGCAGACAGTATGGCGGCCTGCTCCGGTCGGATGTAGGCCGCGTAGGCTGACGAGGACCAGCGGCCCCGGAGAGCTGCAGGGCAGGTTGGAGCATGGAGAGTTGCAGGGCAGGTTGGTGCATAGAGAATTGCAGAGCAGGTTGGTGCATGAAGAGCTGCCGGGCAGGTTGGTGCATGGAGAGCAGGTGCATGGAGAGTTGCAGGGCAAGTTGGTGCATGGAGAGCTGGCAGGCAATATCGCGGCCTGCTCCGGACGGATGTAGTTGCAGGGAGGCGGAGGACGCCCCTCGCGCGGCGGTCAATGTGGCCGCGCTGATCCAGAAGGAGTGGCTGGAATAGTGCTCCGCTGGGAGGTCACACGTCTGGAGGATCCGCTTGGGGAGAAGAGTGAGCATAGATCAGATGATGAGCGTTGATGAGCTGAAATGAACAATATGATACATGGACTGAATTGCTAGCAGGAGAGACAGACAAGATTTGCCCAATGAAGCGCGCGCACGTTCAAATATTAGCAATTATAGGCCTGCATGAACTAACGCCCCTTCCGGCATGCCTAGCATTATGGACACTAGATGCTCAATTCGCTAAATGACTGGGGTTAATGCCGGAATGCGATTAATGCCTTTTCCGAGGGCCCGGTGCTGGAGCTATGGCATTGACGCGTGATTGATACGGGGATAGAGGGACGCAGGAGGTCTCTCAGCCTGATTGATATGACTGACATGAACGGATATTTTTTAACTTGCAGCATTGTTGCCGTGGAATGAGAGTATATGAGGGGCCGTATACCGATGATGGACGTCGCCCTGCAGCACAATTAAATATCCAAATCGTAGGCTACTGTGACCTCACTTGGTTTGCCATTTAAAGAGGAGTATGTTTGATGAGCAGCTGGCTTCTGTTTATTTGACTGAATGGCTGGAGCATCATCTCGGAGAAAGGGAAACTTTTTTTTTTTTTTTTAATGGAATCTGGCTGTCATTAGGCATTGATTAACTGGATACTATTGCTAACTGATACTTTGAACGTCCATTTGCCATGATTCTGGCTGGATATTGACTATTGTAAATTTGTCACATGAGTGCAATTTGTGCACGATGTGTAAATACATTTAATATTAATTTTTTAGGCCTACTTATTTGTAACGTCGCACCACGTTAGAGATGTGTGTAGTTCTTCCTGGATTTAGCCTCTTCGTTTTGCTCTCGAATGCACCAGGTTAACGGATTTTACTTTAAAATGTGCCGGATCTTGGATGCGAAGAGACATTTAAGGTAGCTCCGCCGTCTTTCTTTCGCTATAGGCGAGGATATAACAACCGGAACACGCAGATTGTCAAGAGTTCATTCATTCACTATGATAAATGCATCGATACCTGTGCCCAGCTCGTTTCCTTTGCGCGCGACGTGCAGACCGCTGTGGATGGTTAGATGATTGTTTTTGAATTATACGCCACATGATTTAAAATAAAGATTGGATTGCTAAAATATATGACACTATGTTATGTATTTAAGAGATGGTTACGCCTGATTTTACTGGGCCGTTAAATCGCCCGATTTAATACTGAGATGCTGATACTTTCCTCGTGGGTCCTTTCACGTCCACGGGTGCCTGGTCCTCCATCGGGCCTTCGAGGCGCGCGGCGATGCCTATTGGGCTTGAAAGAGAAAGAGAGGAGGGTGTGCTCAGTGTGCTGTGGTCGTCGACCCCGTCGTTGGTAGAGCGGGTAGTTCTTGAGAGAGGCGGGTAGGGCAGTCCGTGGATTTCGCTCACGCGGTCCCTTCCTAGAGCCGCCCGCACTGAGCGCCTGCACGGGTCCATCAGAGGGAGGGGCTCCGGATCGAGTCCATTTATGTACCGAATTCGTATATCGCCGTGTCACATGCTGAGAGAGCGAACGGGGGTGAGTGGTACCGCGAACGCGAATGGCTTGATAGCAGGATCGGAAGGAATGAGGCAGCTTGAGAATGGCGAAACGCAGCTTTCAGAGAATGGGATGCGATCAGCTCGGGTACCGCGACCAGAAGATCAGGGAAAGAGGACGATGACCCACAGAGCATGGCTCTGTGGGTCAGACAGAGGTCACTACTATTGCGCGTGGTGCGAGGCAGCGTGTCTGGTCTTCATCTTGAAACTAGGTCGAGACCACCATTTTAAACATGCGATACAAAGATGCGATTAATCGCGATTAACTATAGTTAATCGCACGATTAATCGCGATTAATAAAATTAATCGTTTGACAGCCCTAATATATATATATATATATATATATATATATATATATATATATATATATATATATATATATATATATATATTTAGGTCCCCTATGCCAGTGATTCTCAACCTTTTTCATATCAAGGCCCAGTTCCATCAGAGGAATCAGAGTTCCATGACTGTATTGTAGTTAGAGAGATCAAAGTGAAACTATGATCACAACAAACATTCTCTACGACTTTCGACTATCATTTCAAAAGTGAGACTTCCCCTCTAGCAACCACAGGGAGAACTGAAGGCAAGAGCCTCAGCAAAAGTTGGTGAAAACAGGAAGCATGCCCAGACGCTGATTCAGCTGAAGAAATCACACAGAATGATACAACACTTGACCATGATTGGTTAGAGATCTCACAGAGGTAGACTAGGAGTGATTAGATAGATTCACATTCTGCAATAAAAGTAAGCAAAGGTGACGTGTGAGGACATGAAACATTTGATCATGTCTCATGTACTCATATGATAACATTTCACCTTTTCGCCAAGTAGCTCGCTGCTAGATGGCACTAGGTGGACTGCACAGTACAGTACAGTAGCCTACAGTAGAGATAACAGGCTAGTTATGTTGGTAGAAAGGATTTTGAATTCTAACAGCTCACAGTTATCTACAAATGATGCAACACATTTATGTGTGATGAATTGTTTACACTTTAGATCAGGGGATACAGAAAGCCTTATAAGTGACTTGTAAATGATGTACACATCATTTATTACAGTTGGGGAAGACTTTGTAGTTTGTGCTGCAGTGCTTCTAAGTGCTGACTGCTTCTGTCGGCCTGGGGAGGAGCTTCACTAACAGGTCATAGCTGGTACAGTTATGGTACAGAAACACTGATCATAATTGTTTTGAGGCTTTTAACAGGCTATACCTTACAAGTAATGATACAAATTATATACAGATCATATAGTAATGATTTGTTCATCATTTGTTCATGATTAACAAATGTGTATAGTGACAAAATAGATATTGATAGAGAGAATTCAAAATACATACTACAGCATGCGCTGTCATCAGTGATGTTAGCTGGGGTCGTAAGGTGTTTCGGGTCTGTCAACATCATACACCCTCGCCCAGTAGACCCAGCCGAGGCCGATTAAGACCTCGACCCGTGTCCCGGAAACAGCCGTTCACGGATCAGCCTTCCTACTCTGTCTGCAACGTTGCCCGCGGAAGGGCTGATCACGCCCAATCCGCTGCAATAGAGCTAGTGCTACAACGCAGTATTGAAAGACCCTTCGGTGCATGGAGGGTCTAAGGCCCTGTGGGTTACTCCCGGCCGCGCTCCTCCTTCGTCTCACCAGACCCTCCCTAGGGAAAAGGCGATCCTACCATGCCGTACCACAGCAGAGAGGATGCCTCAAGAAGGCCTGTGCGCTGCATGTCATTCACCTGCGCCGAGCACCTCGCTCTAGCCTGAAGGACCCCAGGCCGCGCCGATCTTTACATAGATTTTCAGGAGGCTGATCCGTAGCGTTTGTGGATTTCTCCATCACGAGAGAGCCAGGCTGGGGTGCTAAACCCATCCCGTACCGGGTGCCGTCTCTCCGACCGTCAACTGTCTCTCCAGCTTGTCACCAAACTATACTTGGTTGTCACCTAGACTATTCCTAAGTGTCACTGGCCAGGGGAGATAGAATTCTACAATTCAAACAGATAAAAACTGAATGACTTACAAGTAATTCATTATCTATCGACTAGCTTATACATCATTTACTAATGATTTGCTCATCATTTGTTCATTATTAACAAAGAGATATTGTTGGAATAACGAAAAAACTTTGAATGACTTACAAGTGATCCATAATATATTGACTAATCACTTAATAATCATTTACTAATGATTTATGTATGATAATTTCATGATTTACTAAAAGTTTATAGATGACTTACAACACATTTGTGATATGTTTACATAACACGCATTAATCATCTACAAATGTATATTAATGTTTTGTAAATGATTAGTTCATCATTAGTTCATCATTAACTAATAGCTTATAAATGACTTACTACTGAACGTTATTATAAAGTGTTACCTCTGCCTGTTCTTGATTATGGTGACGTGCTGTACATGAATGCCTGAGCTCACTGTCTTCATATGTTGGATACTGTGTATCATGGTGCTTTGAGGTTCATTACAAATTGTAGAGCCCTCACTGGTATGTTTTTGTTTATAAGGCCATTCTAGGTAGACTTCCTGAGTATTTATGAGTCTTTCTGCCCCAAAAGCACTGTACTTATGGTTTACGGTCTCAGGACGTTTTGCTCATGACTGTCCCTAAAGCTCGGACGGAGATGGGCAAAAAGGCCTTTATGTTTTCTGCACCATCCTCTTGGAATAGCCTGCAGAATGGGCTTAAACTATGGGACCTAGTTACCCTTAGTGAATTTAAAGGCATTGTAAAGTCCCTGGAATTTGATCCTATTAACTGTAAATGTTTTAATTGATGATTCAAATGTAATTTTTCCTGCACCCGTACTGTGTTGCGCTCTCGAGCTTGTTTGTTTTCTTGTTTGTTGTCAACAGTTTTACTGTTTGTTGTGTCTGAAACTATGTAGCTACTGCAGCCATTCTTGGCCAGGTATCTCTTGTAAAAAAGATTTTAATCTCAATGAGACATGCCTGGTTAACACTTTCAGTGCCACGGCCCTTGGGCAAAAGGTTGCTTGCTGTGCCACATAGGCCGCAATGCATTTTAAAACAGTCATATAATTTTTTTAATAATTACTATGTAAACACTGAACACGCACAAATAACGATGAGACTCTCTTCTATCACCTGCAAAAAAAAGTTTATTGATCCCATTTTCCGTTCTTTAGTTATGAGCCGGAGAAGATAGCTTGATTGAACGAAAACATACCTTTTTTTCTACGAGCTGAGATAATGAGCCTTTTGTGAAATTAAACATTTCAAGCACATCTCTGACTCTGAAGCTAATTTTCTGATGCCTGGGTCTGTCTGGGTGAAGTGTATGCTGCTCTGCTGCTCTCCGTGCTCCCCCCCCCCCCCCCCCCCTCAACTGCACACGCCTCCTGGGTGTGTCTTATGTGTCTGGTGGCTCTCAGTCTCTGCTGAGTTTGCTGCGCACACACAGTGAATGGTGCGCGACATTCAGCTTTTTGGTTCCGCGTGTGTTTGTCACGGGCTGGCATGCTTCCAGTTCGGAATAATAATGCTGATTATGTGAATGTGCTGTTGCAGCGTACATGGAAGTGCTCAGTTGTGACAGCGGATGCTGCTGCTGGGGGCACAGCTGGCGTTGTGCTCGTTTATGGAGGCACGTCGATGCATACGGACGGATGCAATGCGATTTCCTCATTTTCACCAGTGACTATTTCTGTGTGTTTGGCTCCTTTTTCTCTGATCAGGAGAGTGCTGTCGCCACCTAATGGGTTTGTAAAATAGGTTATCGACCTCCAATAGCTACAATATTGTTAGAGGCGACGTAAGAAGCTTAGATCGACACCCCCCCGTCAAAAAAACAATTTGGAGTTATGACGCCATTTGGCGTCGCTGGCACTGTACGGTAAATTTCTAATGACGCCATATGGCGTCGCTGGCACTGAACGTGTTAAATAAAGGTTTAAAAAAAAAAAAATTGCCTGGCCAGATGATTTTGGCACGGCTCTAATTTGCGTCTGCGACACGTGCCGTGAACGTTTCCGCATCCCGGCCGAGAATTGCATCCCCAACATATTTCGGGGCTGTTTTAACTTAGAAATCAGGGAGGTCACGTCTACCAGACAATTGTATCACTTTTAAACAGTTACATTTCTGTATACATCATTACAAATATGCTCCCGTGAGGTGGGGATGCTGCCGGCGCTGGGGTGCAAAACTTGGCATAACACCTGGCGGACGACGCAAGGCGGACTGCTATCTTCAATGCCTTAAGGCACGTGCAAACAGGTGCACAAGTGCTATTAGGGGATAGCGCCTGTCGGAAGATAGGGCTCCTGGTCTCCATCCGGCCTTTTCCGGAATAATATATTGTCATGTAGTTCCAATGGATTCCATTCCCTTAGCAGGATTATGGAAGGTTTTCTGAAACCCTGAGTAAACCATGGTTTATTGGCAGGTGTGTAGTGCTATCTGGAGAACTGGGGAAGCACACCATATGAGGAACAACCCCACCCCTACTTTACGATTATAAAAACAAACCATTGGAGAAAAAGTGTGGGAGCTCCGCTCCCCTGCGCTCCCGCAGCACTGCACCCCTGTTTATCTGTGTTACTGGATACAATCTTGCCTGGTTTCACAAGTGGAAAACAAATGTTGAAAGCAGAGTTGAATAGAGATAAGCCAATTTGATAGGATAAATGTGGATCTGGTTGCTTATACACAGCATGAAGTATCTGACACTTTACGGTAGATAAAGTTGGTTCTTGGAGTTGAATATTTCCTGTGATTTTACCAGGGAGCAACGATGGCTATGGATAAAGAGAAGCTCTTAGAAACACCGGAGGATTTGAAAGAGGAAGAGATCAACAGAAAGGATCGAATGCAGAGTTAAGTCATGGGAAGATTAAAAAAGGGGACATTTGGAAAAAAAGATATAACTTATTCTATCATGCCAACAATTTATATAAAGTGCAGGCTGTCATTGTACTTTTGTTGACCTACATCCAGACAATAGATGTGAAGAGAGACAGGCAGCCTTGTGAGAGTATGTGTTCATTGTATTGTATTTGTGTTTAGTAGGGGTGTCACGATACCCTCAGTTCACGATATGATACAATACACGATATTGGGTTCACGATATGATACAATACACGATATTGGGTTCACAATAACGATACGATACGATATTTATTAATTTTTTAGAAAACGTGAATAATGAAAATATGACTGGAACAATTGTATTTTATTTGAAATACACAAAATGCAAAACAAATGCTGTTGTTGGAAATTGTTATTATAATAACTAGAAAACAACATGGAAGATAAGGTTTATCTTGAAATATAATGTGTCACACTGTCACAAACTAAACGTTTGTTGCATGGTAAAAGACAAATAAACTATACAATCTATATCTTAAATAACTTATGCAGGCAATGAGCTGTGTATTGTGTAGGCTAGTATCTTCACATTTAATTGTCATCCTCTAAGAGGATGATTCCTCTTAAATTAATTATCTGACTGCACTGCATGTTGAGCGTTGTGCAGCGTTAATTGACGATTGAAATGTATCAAGGTAACATTACTCTTTATTTACCAATCCAACACATGCCAGATAAATTGTTTCACAATGGGAGTAGCCTACAGAGCTGCATCGCCTAATGACAGATAGTCTTATTATGATAGTATTATGCGCACATTAGCTAGATTCATTTGTAGGCATTGATTAACTGCTTACTCAACATGTGCCCGTGGAAACAATGGCACAACAACTAGTTAATATTTCAGACTAGGTCTTTCGAGATGAGGGGAGACATCTCGCCTGCCACTTGGACCGGCGGGGTCTCCCTGTCAGAGTGTCTGTCCAGTGCAAGCAGAGGCAGACACACACAGCAAGGTCCTCTGGGGTATCAGAAAATCAAATTATATCAAGCAGCCATAGAACAGAATGATTAAAGGCAATTATCAGGAAAAGCACACACAGCCTACCGATAAATCTGACAATTGGATTATTTGTGATTTTGAAATATTAATTGATGGATTTCAGACAGTAACATTTTGGAGAAAAAAAATATATATACGGTCAAATGAAAGCCTTCATGTTGTAATCCTTCAGAAGCAAAGTAGCCTGATATAAGCTGATTTTAGCCTGATCCTCACTCAAATCAGCTCATTTTTTCATTCCCTTTCTCCTCAGAGAAACACTTTGTGGATGAACATCGGGATGAGCTGATCCAGAAAGTGATCATGGTCGCACCAATCTTGGATAAACTCCTGAAGGAGAACGTTGTCACGCAAGAATGCTACAATAACGTCATATGTAAACCTACCACTCAGGAGCAGATGAGGGAACTGTACAAGTCACTGAATGCTAGTGGGGATAGAGGCAAAGATATCTTCTGTGATATCCTTAAGAAAGAGCAGAAGTTTCTTGCAGAGGACCTTGAGAAACAGGAGAATCAAGAAAATAGTAAGTTGGACAGTGAGTAACAGAAGAACATCTAAAAGCAAGGGACAATTAATTGGGTAGAAGATATGGGCACAAAGATGTCACTAGAAAGTGAAATTGAATAATTTATATTTGAATTTGAATTGCTCAATTTGAATAGTTGCATTAAAAACTCTATTCTCACTTTAGTCATGTTGTACATGTTGCATAGTCACTTTATCCATAATGCCAGTAAAGACGTTCCTCAGGGGTATCAGGGCTTTTATACAATCAGTACCAATGTTGTGTGTATTGGCTGAAAGGATTCCCCCCCAAGTAGTTTACATACATGAACATAACAAACAGCATGAGAAGTGCAGCTAGCGGCTGCTTGGTTAACATACACAACCAGAGCTTTATGGGAATCAGCACAGTGTGGATTCCAATTGGTTGCATGAAACTCCAGCAACAGCTACCTTATACCTTACACCAGTCAGGACCTGTTTGTCCACCCAACAGTAATGAGCTGAATAGAGTCGATTGCATTACTCTTTACTTGCCTCTCAATGATTTAATCTGTTGTTTATTCATTTAGAAACATTTGCAGAGTGTCAACGTCAACACAAAAGTAACCTGAAGGAGAACCTTCAGGATTTGTGTGAGGGGATTGCTACAGCAG
Organism: Poromitra crassiceps; assembly: GCF_964638095.1. Lineage (NCBI taxonomy): Eukaryota > Metazoa > Chordata > Actinopteri > Beryciformes > Melamphaidae > Poromitra > Poromitra crassiceps. Next base: position 9,728,927 of record NC_139628.1, read on the forward strand.
GAAACTCAACACTTGCGAATCAGAACTACACGGAGCTTGACATGACAGTGGGAGAGAGTGGAGGTGTCAATTATGAACATGAGATCACACAGATTGAAGCAGCATCCAGAAGCCAGAGACCAGAAACACCAATCAAATGTCAAGACATCTTTAAACCTTTATCTGGAAGAGATAAACCAACCAGAAGAGTGATGACACAGGGAGTGGCTGGCATTGGGAAAACAGTCTTAACAAAGAAGTTTACTCTGGACTGGGCTGAAGACAAAGCCAACCAGGATATAGAGTTCACATTTCCATTCCCTTTCCGAGAGCTGAACCGGCAGAAAGATAGAGTGTGCAGCTTGGTGGAACTTATTCATCGCTTCTTTCCTGAGACCAAAGAAATCTGCAGGTTTGACAAGTGTCAGGTTGCGTTTATCTTTGACGGTCTGGATGAGTGTCGACTTCCTCTAGACTTCGAGAACAATGAGATCCTGACTGATATTAGGGAGTCAGCGTCACTGGACTTGCTGCTGACAAACCTCATCAAGGGGAAACTGCTTCCCAAAGCTCGCATATGGATGACCACCCGTCCTGCAGCAGCCAATAAGATCCCTCCTGAGTACGTTGACATGGTGACAGAAGTGAGAGGCTTCAATGACCTACAAAAGGACGAGTACTTCAGGAAGAGATTCGGAGATGAGGAGCAGGCAGACAGAATCATCTTCCACATCAAGACTTCACGAACCCTCCACATCATGTGCCACATCCCAGTCTTCTGCTGCATCACTGCTAATGTTCTGGAGTCTGTGTTGAAAACCACTAAGAGAGAAGACCTGCCCAAGACCCTGACTGAGATGTACATTCACTTCCTGGTGATTCAGACCAAACAGCAGAACGCCAAGTTGCATGGGAAAGCTGAGAAAGGTTCACACTGGACACCAGAGAATAAGGAGATGATTCTCTCTCTGGGAAAACTGGCTTTTGAGCAGCTGGAGAAAGGCAACCTGATCTTCTATGAAGAAGACCTGAAAGGGAGTGGCTTTGATATCACAGCAGCCTCACAGTACTCCGGAGTGTTCACACAGATCTTTAAAGAGGAGCGTGGTGGGTGGGAGGACAATGTGTTCTGTTTTGTCCATCTGACCCTTCAGGAGTTTCTGGCTGCTGTTCATGTCATGGTCTCATTCATCGACTCTGATGTCAATCTGATGTCAGAACCACAATCAAAATCTTCGTGGTCTCTGAAGCTAGGAGTCAAATCTAAACCAAATGTCTACCAGAGTGCTGTGGACAAGGCCTTACAGAGTCCAAATGGACACCTGGACTTGTTCCTGCGCTTCCTCCTGGGGCTTTCACTGCAGACCAATCAGAAACTCCTACGAGGCCTGCTGACACAGAGAGGAAGTAGCTCACAGACCAATCAGAAAACAGTCCAGTACATCAAGGAGAAGATAAAGAAGAATCTGTCTCCAGAGAGAAGCATCAATCTGTTCCATTGTCTGAATGAGCTGAATGACCGTTCTCTAGTGGAGGAGATCCAACAGTCCCTGACATCAGGAACTCTCTCCACAGGCAAACTCTCCCCTGCTCATTGGTCGCCTCTGGTTTTCATCTTACTGTCATCAGAAGAAGAGTTAGACGTGTTTGACCTGAAGAAATACTCTGCTTCAGAGGAGGCTCTTCTGAGGCTGCTGCCAGTGATCAAAGCCTCCAATAAAGCTGTGTAAGTGCTTAGAAAACTGGATAGATTGAAACATAGAGAATATCAATGCTCTTGTTTGTCTCTATCACTAATTGCCAGACAAAGGAGAAGAGCCTCAGGGGCTCACTTACTCACTCACTTGGAGTCTCAGGGATCGGAAGGTGCTAGAGAGCCGGGATTTGAGGGGTGTCTAGGGTTATTGACTAGGGACGTATGTGTGGTGTTTGGGGAGAGGGGGGGGGGGCTTTCATAGGGATATGAAGTAGGTGACATATGACAGTGACATATTATGTGTGTTGCTTGGGGGGGGGGATCTGAGGGTAAATGTGCTGTGGTCTAAAAGGTTTGTGCTCGTTCAGGAGCTCACACTCACACATGCATTCATACCTGGAAGCTGACCAGTACAACTACAATCTGCTCGCCACAGGAGCGTTTGGGGTTAAGGGCCTTGCTCAAGGGCACCTCAGTGGTGGTAATGCTTTTCACTTTCCCCACCCAGATTTACCCTGCCATTAGTTAAATTGGTAACCCTTTATTTTACAGGTACCCTAGTTACATATGAACTATTTGTAATTACACATGAACACCAAATGTAATTACACAGTAATTACCAATAGTTATAAATGATGTTCATATGTAGTTACATTGTAACGGACCTGTAAAATGGAGTGAGTCTGTTCAACTGTAGTTCATATGTAGTTACATGTTACCGGATCTGTAAAGTGGAGTGAGTCTGTTCAACTGTAGTTAATATGTAGTTACATTTTACCGGGCCTGTAAAGTGGAGTGAGTCTGTTCAACTGTATTTCATATGTAGTTACTAGGTACCGGACCTGTAAAGTGGAATGAGTCTATTCAACTGTAGTTCATTATGTAGTTACATGGTACCGGACCTGTAAAGTGGAGTGAGTCTATTCAACTGTAGTTCATATGTAGTTACATGGTACCGGACCTGTAAAGTGGAGTGAGTCTGTTCAACTGTAGTTCATATGTAGTTATATTTTACCAGACCTGTAAAGTGGAGTGAGTCTGTTCAACTGTAGTTCATATGTAGTTACATGGTACCGGACCTGTAAAGTGGAGTGAGACTGTGCAACTGTAGTTCATATGTAGTTACATGGTACCGGACCTGTAAAGAAGCTCCCAGCTGGGACAGAGATTGCTGAAACCCAGTGGTGGATTCGAACCACTGAACTTCTGATTGCAATGCAGGCGGCTTTAACCACTCAGCCATGAGGGCTTTCCAACTTTCTTAGTGGAGTTTGGGAGGATAACTGTAGGGGGGATTGGGGGGAGTTCCCCCCTTATGCTTCACATCGGGGGGATTTATAGGCTTGTCGGGGGGGGGGGGGGTATAGACTTTGGGGAGAGATGATCCAGGGGTCTGGTGACCAAAGGGGTCTTTGAGGGGCTTCGACTGGGTCCCCAACAAATTAAGAAATTGGGAAATTGATGGGGAAATGACTCATTTACAATAAGCTAACAATTAAAATGTAGAATAATGGGTATTTTGCTTATAGTTTCACTGTTACCTCTATACCTACAATACTTTTATTAGAATTTTTGTATGGGAATTCTGGACGAAATCATACCTACAACTAACAAAAGTATCAATATTTCCCCCCAAGTCTCTGTGTATAATAACAAAGCTATGAAGTGACAGCAACTACATCTGACTGACATACAGTTATCCTCTCAAACTCCACCATGAAAGTTGGAAAGCCCTTGTGGCTGAGTGGTTAAAGCCGCCTGCTTTTCAATCAGAAGTTCAGTGGTTTGAATCCACCACTGTGTTTTAGCAATCTCTGTCCCAGGCCAGAGCTTCTTTACAGGTCTGGTACCATGTAACTACATATGAACTACAGTTAAATAGACTCACTCCACTTTACAGGTCAGGTACCATGTAAATACATATGAACTACAGTTAAATAGACTCAATCCACTTTACAGGTATGGCACCATGTAACTACATATGAACTACTGTTAAATAGACTCACTCCACTTTACAGGTCTGTTACCATGTAACTACATATGAACTACAGTTAAATAGACTCACTCCACTTTACAGGTCTGGTACCATGTAAATACATATGAACTACAGTTAAATAGACTCACTCCACTTTACAGGTCCGGTACCATGTAAATACATATGAACTACAGTTAAATAGACTCACTCCACTTTACAGGTCGGGTACCATGTAAATACACATGAACTACAGTTAAATAGACTCACTCCACTTTACAGGTATGGCACCATGTAACTACATATGAACTACAGTTAAATAGACTCACTCCACTTTACAGGTCCGGTACCATGTACATACATATGAACTACAGTTAAATAGACTCACTCCACTTTACAGGTCTGGGTACCATGTAACTACATATGAACTACAGTTGAATAGACTCACTCCACTTTACAGGTCCAGTACCTTGTAACTACACTAGAGTTGAACAGTCTCACTCCACTTTACAGGTCCAGTACCATGTAACTACATATGAACTACAGTTGAACAGACTCACTCAACTTTACAGGTCCGGTAACATGTAACTACATATGAACTACAGTTGAACAGACTCACTCCACTTTACAGGTCCGGTAACATGTAACTACATATGAACTACAGTTGAACAGTCACTCCACTTTACAGGTCCGGTAACATGTAACTACATATGAACTACAGTTGAACAGTCTCACTCCACTTTACAGGTCTGTTACAATGTAACTACATATGAACGTCATTTAAAACTATTGGTAATTACTGTGTAATTACATTTGGTGTTCATTTGTTATTACAAATAGTTCATATGTAACTAAAACAAAACTGTAAAATAAAGGCTTACCATTACATTTTCAAAATTGTGAACTATGAACGTGAACTATTTCATTTAAAGCTGTGTGAACTGAACTTTGGGCTAGCTTTGATGTGAACTTGCACAACAGTGGACAGCAGTCTGGGTCTGGCTTAACTACGCTTGCCTGGTCTTGTTCTCCTTCAGGCTGAGTGACTGTAATCTGTCAGAGAGAAGCTGTGAAGCCCTGGCCTCAGTTCTCAGCAGCCAGTCCTCTAGTCTGAGAGAGCTTGACCTGAGTAACAATGACTTGTATGATTTCGGAGTGAAGCTCCTCTGTGCTGGACTGCAGAGTCCACACTGCAGACTGGAGACTCTCAGGTAATATCCATTCACTTTTTCCTTTTCCCCTTTTTTCAATTTAATTGACACATTTCTCCAAAGTAAGGTCTGTGCTGACCTGAACTGTGTTGGATTTTTTCCTGCTTAATTTTTAAAACAGTTTTGATGTGAACATGCAGCACTGTTTTGTAACTCATGTGAATTACTTTCCATGATGATATTTCACCATTCCATCTCCTTGCATCATCAGTTGGTGCAAGGATTGCAAGGATGAATTTGACTGTATTGTGCAACTATTTTACAACTGTATACATAAAGATATCAAACGTATAGCTTGCTTTTGTGTGTGTGTGTGTGTGTGTGTGTGTGTGTGTGTGTGTGTGTGTGTGTGTGTGTGCGTGCGTGTGCATGCGTGCGTGCGTGCGTGCGCGTGTGTGTGTGTGTGTGTGTGTAGGCTGTCAGCCTGTATGGTCTCAGAGGAAGGCTGTGCTTCTCTGGCCTCAGCTCTGAGCTCCAACCCCTCCCATCTGAGAAAGCTGGACTTGAGCTACAATCATCCAGGAGCGGCAGGAGTGAATCTGCTCTGCTCTGTGAGACTGGACTCTCTCAGGTATGGAGAGGCAATGTCTGCTAGAAGGCTGAGAGTCACACACATTTTCTCTGTCACACTGACTATGTTTACTGTAAATGCACACAATATTCTGTTCATTTTCTATTAGCATTCGCCCTTTAGGGACCTACTTTCTGGATGTATCCCTACGCGCCCAGCGTCAGACTAAAGTTTTTTTCATCCCTAACCATCGACCCGCCCCTTTGTAGACCTTTCCCTTTCCCGTCCGCAAACTGGCGTGTCTGTTGCTTGTCTCCCAAAAATTCTTCATGAGCTACAGCACGACAAGACTCAACAACTATGAGTGGCGTTAACCAGTGAGATGAGCGGTGTGTGGCAGCCGGTGATGGTCCCAAACCCGCCCGTCCCAAGCTGTTCCACGGCCGCTTCCCTCCTGGCGTTAGAAACTGTCAAGAATGCCGGTCCGGTTACATCACTGCAGATGACATGCACCACAAATGCTTTGTGTCTAGGACCGCGCTAGCATCCCCTGCAGGCTGCCTGTCCCTACTGCAGAGAGCTGTTGTATGAAGAGCTCCACCGACGTGTGGAATACTTTACCAACGTTGAGCTTGACGAAGCTGAAACCGCAAGCATCGCCACCGCAGCAGTCCCACGAGTCGACGTTGCTCCACCAGCTCCCCTTACGACAGCAGCAGAGGACGATAATGATGATGATGTCTTTTCCCTGGCCTCATCTGTCTCCCTTTGTGGGAGATGCTCACTGGAGAAGAGGCATTAAGGCCAATGCCTTCCCTCTCTCCGATTCCCTCAGTCGCCGCTGAAATGACGTCTCCGCTAAAGCGCTCTTATCTGACCTCCCTGACATGAGTGCCAAGGTGGCCGTCATGAAGGGGATTGAGCTCCCCCCAGCAGCCATAGCCTGCTCTCAGGTGATGTATATAATGAGCCTGCCGTCAAAGCCCGCCTTCCCATCTGGCCCAGCATACCAGAGCTCAAACAACTAAAGGAGTGTGCTTTTGCAAAGAAAAAGCCTCAGCAACGAGGTGGGCTGACATTACGAGGGTATAGCTGGTGAAACCGACTCCGGTTTTCCCTCTGTCCCACCTCTAGAAGACAGCCTGGTGGCTATCCTCCTTCCCAGATCAGCTCTCTTTGGCCACCGCAAACTGACGCCCACAGCCAAGAGAGATGTGACCTACGCCCAGCTAACGGAGAAATCTCATCGGTGTGCAGCACAGACCATGGGGGCACAAAACAGTACGGTACTGCTGGCCAGGGGCGGTTTTAGCATCACAGCTTTTGGTGGGCTCAGCCCAAAGCCGAAGAAAATTTTGTACAGTTTCAAGTAAAAATGGATCAAACTGGCACACTTTGAGATCAAAATGAAGAGACTAGATCTATGAAGAACTACACACATCAATCTCTTCTTTACCGTTCTGTGGTTTTACAGCGATGAAAAAATAATTGTTTCCCTATATATACTATATATTCTGCATACAGGTTACTATATGGTAGAATTATGCTTGCATAAATAATACCAAAATCACTTCAGGGGAGTTTCAAGTAAAGTAACATTTTGCTTTGTAGGCAAAACAAAAGTAAAATTAAATCAAAAGGGAACTTCCTAACTTATTGGCTGGAATAATATTCCGACAAGATAATAATATACTGTAGGCACTAAAGCAGGAGTTTGCAGTCAACTTGTTGAAATTAATATGTGGCAGTATTTGTGGGGGTCAAAATCTATGTAGGGTGTACCACCACAAATAGATCAGTGTATGGGAAACACTGACTATTAAATTGTGTGACTAGAAAGACACCAATAAATCTGAGAAAATGTACTTTAATTTTGAACAACAGCACTACAACGGTGGCATTACAAATGGTATTATGAAATTATTGTGGGAAAAAACAAGAATGCCACTTTTGAACGCTGTGAAAATAGAGCTGGGTGTAACGCACTTTGAAACGTGCAGAGCAAACGTGCAGCAGAGAGCCACCAGAGACACTCCCACGGAGGAGTTTGCAGTTGAGGGGGGTGGGGCACGCAGGGCACCATACAACACCGACCCAGACAGCAGGCTCGATGGACAGATTGGCAAACAAGCTAGAATACCTGATGCCCACCAACTGTAAATCAAGACCAGCAAGTAGGTGTAGGGTCTGCGCACGCAGGGGCCAGCGCTGCTGGTTGCAGCTAAAAAATATTATTTTGCTATCAAAATTCCTTTGTTTTCGCTGTTTTATTGAAGGAAATAATTTTTGAGATGTCACTACATCAGAAAATATTAGCTTCAGAGTCAGTGATGTGCTTGAAATGCTTCATTTCACAAAAGGCTCATTATCTCTGCTTCTAGTTTGAAACGTCTGTTTTTAGTGAAACCAACCTATCTTCTACTGCTGATAACTAAATAAATTAAATAAATTGATAAATGATATCAATAAACTTTTTTTTGCTGATGATACAAGAGAGTCTCATCGTTCGGTGTTTACATAGTAATATCACACAATATTCTGTGGGTCTTGAGAAATCACTGAAAACGCTCTGAAAGGGCTGGCACTGGGAGCATCCGTTTTCCAAAAGTGGCTGGCACTCAATGAGTTAAGCAGAAAATTAAAAAAAATAGTTTTAAAGCAAAAATAAATAACAACGTTACGCGCTAATTTGCATATCAATATGCGCTAATTAAGTAACTACTAACGACTCTGACTGCTCAATGCTCACCTCACAGTTTCATTGATCATGAGTGGGGAGAACGATTGTGTGGACTGTGGAGGACCACTTCGCTGCTGTACTGTGTGCGTGACCTGTGTGAAGTGATGTGGGATTAGGCAGATAGATGGAGGAGGGAGCGCCTGCGCAGCCGCGGTTCTAGAAACTTTTCGGGTGGGCTGAACCCCCCTAAATTTTTGTCTCAGCCCACCCTAAGAACATAGAGGGGGGGGAAAACATGCACACAGCGCATTGAGTGTAGTCAGAAACTGCTACTAATGACCACCATGGATTTGGAAAAATGGGCTGAGACTAAAGGCCTAGAACCGCCCCTGCTGCTGGCCTCAGCCGTCTCCGCTCTCCTCCTAAACAATGAGAGTGGCGTTCCCCCCGAGATTGCCACTGAGGTGGGGAAATATATGACGGCAATTCTCCAGCTGGCCCAGGCATCCACCGTCAACTCTTCCTGAATCATAGCCTGGCAGACACAGATACAAAGAAACATCTGGCTAAACAACTCTCATATTCCACCCAACGTTCGTAAAACTCTGTTTGATGGCCCTATTTCCCCTGACGGCTTATTTGGCCCAAAACTACAGAATGTAGTGAGCCCTATGCAACAAGCTACAGAGGAAGAGGAGAGGCTACACAAGCTGTGATTATGGGCAAAGCAACCTGCCACAAAGCCCCAGCCAGAAAGGCGTGGAAGAAGCCGCCGGCAAACTGCGGCTCCAGCCCAAGCTCCAAGCCGCAAACAAGTTTATACTATTGTTTAGAGTAGTAGATATTTATGTCGGCTACTATAGGCTATAGTCGAGTTTTTTATCAGTTCCTTGTGTATTTTACTGTTCTGCAACCCATTTTTTCAGCCTGTTCTTGTATTCTTACATCTGTGGCTTTTATTTACAATTTGTAAAGCACTTGGTAATTGTGCTATATAGGCTATATAAAATAGGATAAATTAGGCGTGTTTCTCCTTCCTGTTGATATCAAGTCCTTCATAATGGTTAGCAGTAGGCTAGATTAGGCCTGTTTCTCCTTCCTGTTGATATCAAGTGTTTCATAATGGTTAACAGTAGGCTAGATTAGACCTGTTTCTCCTTCCTGTTGATATCAAGTCTTTCATAATGGTTAACAGTAGGCTAGATTAGGCCTGTTTCTCCTTCCTGTTGATATCAAGTATTTCATAATGGTTAACAGTAGGCTAGATTAGGCCTGTTTCTCCTTCCTGTTGATATCAAGTCTTTCATAATGGTTAACAGTAGGCTAGATTAGGCCTGTTTCTCCTTCCTGTTGGTATCAAGTATTTCATAATGGTATAAAATAGATTAGCCCTGTTTCTCCTTCTCATCAGAAATGTGGGCTGGATTTCTTTCGGCATGCATCTCTGGCTAGTTGGTTTGTTTAAAAAGCACACTGCTGACAACAAACAGGCAAGATGGTTGTGTGTCACAAACTGCGGTAAAAACCCTGATTGAGACGCATATTCCGAATGTGCTGTATACATGCCCAAAGAATGCTCCTAAACCCGAATAATATCGGCATATTAATCATCTTAATCTTATTTTAATCGGAAAAGTCTAAATTAGAAAAAGGCCTAATTCAGAAAATCCAACCGGAATATGGTGTTTACATGATTCTTATCAAATTCAGAACATTGGTTTGGTCATGTAATTTGTTGTTAACATTTTGGAACTCTGTAATTGACACGATAGCACTATGTTTAAACATTCACATTGCAAAATCGTCTCGCTTGTGTCTTTTAGGCACAATCAATATGGACCCTTGGAATGAATTTCAAAAAAAATATATTGATACATGGGGGGTACATGGGGGCGGGGAAACAAGAAAAAATGTGTTCAATTATATTGTAAAAATGCTTGAATCTTTGAAAACTTAATAAAGGTATATATATATAAAAAAAAAGAATTCAGAACATTGTCATTTTCTGAATAATAGTGGAATATTAGCGTGCATGTAAACATAGTCACTGAGAAGCTCAGGAATGAGGATTACTGTTTCTTTATCAAATAGATTATATTGATCTGACTTTATGTAAATGTTTAACCCCTTTCCCACAGTGTGGACTATGGTGGAGTGCAGATGATGAAACCAGGTCTGAGGAAGTGTAAGTGTGTATTTAATTTGATTCATGAGAACATTAAATTCCTATTTAAATACAAACGTCATGTACTGTATGTGACATATTATATTTCTTCAAATCCTACTCTGAATAATGATGGCTGACAAAACTGGGAAGAGACAGAGTGACGTGCAGCTGCCTGTTATCAAAACCCACAGAAGCCGTCACAATCGCATTTCCAACAAGAAAATAGATCTGCTGACGTTATGTCATTAGGTCAACATAAACAACAGTAGTCTCTCTCATAAATTGCTTCTAGATTTGTTCCAGTGCAGTGTTTTAGACCTCTGTGTTTTTTTCTCTCTTCAGCCAAACTTTTGCCTGGCACTAAACGGTACGCAACTGCGCATGCGCATACTTCTGTAAACACATTGGAGAAGGGTGCGTTTGATTTATTGTTCCCGTACATTTTATGACCAAACACACACACTTAATTGATGTCATTTGCACTGGGCAGCGGGCAAAGACGAATAATAAACGAGTCCACCACTTCCAAACATGTTTGTAATTTTTCCCACTTGTCATACCTCGTTTAAGAACAAAAGGAGGAGGAAACATCAGAGTGACAGACCAACCGTGATTACATAAAGCAGAATCAGAATGCAAAGAAAAATTCTTCAAATGTTTAAGAGAAAGGAGAGAGATGCAGAAACTGAGAATGTGGTTAAAGTTAGAAGAACGACATCCAGGGATGACGATTAAGAGCAGACTGTTTCTAGCTATTACCGCAGCTTAGTCAGAACACAACACTATGTTGTGCACACTTTGTTTTTCAAGTGTGTTCTTGCAATGTAAAACAAAACTAATTGTTATGTTTGTATGCTGTTATGTTTTGTTAAGTTAATTAAGTTAACTTTTTGGGAGTTTCACCCATTAGTTAGAATTGTATTTCGCTACGTAGCCTAAACCCATGCCCCCCCCAAATAGGTTGGTTGAAAAGGAATGCTAACAGACCTCGTCCCATGTCCACTGCCTTTCAAAACAGCACAGCAGGTGAAGGCAGAGTCCCGGCGGTCCAAAGCAGATCCAGGGCCTCAAGTGGAGCGATGTTTAGCAGAGCAAACAGTAGCGTTAGCGGTGCTAGCCTCGCAGCTAGTAGTGTCAACACGGGCGCTTGCGCTGGTCAAAGTGATGGTGAATCCGAGCCCGAAGCCCAAGATGTCCCAGGAAAGTCCAGAGGAGACAGGGAAGTTAACGCTAAAAAGAAGCGCAAATATGACGAGAACTACATTACTATGGGCTTCACTTGTATTGGGAGTAAGGACGCCCCTAAACCCCAGTGTGTTGTATGTGCAAAAGTACTGTCGCACAACTCTATGAAACCTTCCCTCTTAACACATTCACTGCCAGCCGTTTTTCAATACTGTAGTTAGCTTCTGCCAAGGTTTTTTTTTGAGGATTCTGGCTCATCTTTCAAGAGCCGAGGATTCTTTTCTGTTAGGATTTTGTGAACACACAATATCTCAAAAGAACTAATAGAATGTGTGCTTTCTCTGTCTAAAAGAGTTAGTTTGTAGAGTTAGTAGTTATGTAAGCATTAGCAGTTGAATACAGCATGGTTTCAGCGTCTGAAAATTTATTCTGAGATAAATGGCTTTTTGTGAAATTCGATAGAACAGTTACTTTAACCATTCATTTTTGGCATCAGTAAGACGTCAGACATCTAAACAATAGTTTTGAACAGTAATTTCCTCCATAACAGCAGGAAACACCCCTCTCCTTCAAACTCCTCCCTCCTGTGTCTTCTTGGCTGCAGCGGGCGTGTCACAAGCTCGTTTCTGCTGCTGCTGTAACCTCGCGTCACCAGGCTCACTGCTTTGCTGCTGCTCCTGTCTGCTGGCGGCCGCTGGGCAAGTCTGGATGGGCTCGCTCGTTTCTTGCGGTTTCGGTTGAGAGCTTTGATGAAGCTTTTGCGATTCTGGTCTTATTTATGCTGCGTGTTTCAAAGTGTGTTCCACCCGTAATCTATTATGCAAATTTGCAATCCCTCACTGCCAGCAATCAGCGCGAAAGCGAAAGCGTTTTCGCCAATCCATTCTACAGTATGAGAATGGTTTCATCGCGCGTTCCCCTGCAGTTTTGGCTCTGCTTTTTCTAGTTTGGAGGGCACTGTCGCCACTTAGTGGGTCGGTGGAATGGGTTGTACACCTTCGGTGGCTCCAATAATTTTATAGGAGACGTGGGGGGCGTTGATCCACGTCCCACCGTCAATTTTTTTTTTTTTTTTTTTTTAAGACGAGATATCTCGTCATTGGCAGTCAACCGTTGGATTTTGTAAGCCGAGATATCTCGTCATTGGCAGTGAACGTGTTAAGAAGAAAAAATAGCGGGGGGCCCGGCCTTCACCTGCTGTGCTGTTTTGAAAGGCAGTGGACATGGGACAAGGTCTTTTACTGTTCCTTTTCAGCCAATTCTCTATGGCTAGGCTACAGGTCTCCATTCACTTTCAGCGTTTTGTTCAGCACAGCTGTAGCGGTCATAGCGGTCGCTATGACGACCAGGTGTGGGCGGAGGCAAGTAAACTTGCTATGGAAACAGAGTCTATATCAAGTAGAGACGAGTAGGACCAGGTCGGGTAGAGCTGTACTGTGCTGTTATATGTGGTGGACATGAGCCATAAGTGAGCAACACACACCCGTGCGCGCCAATAGGCCAGCCGAGGCCACACAGATGCCTAGTAATAATATATTTCTCCTATATACATATTTATAACGGTCACCCTACATATGTTCTTGTTTGTTGTTTTAGTTTGTTATACAGTAGCGGTATTAGGCTACTGTAACCGAGCAGTTTCTTACACTACTATAAAAAAATCAGTTAAACGTTGCTGCCCTTGATGCTACGCATGAAGAATAGCCTACAATTTCAATCCTATTGCTCTCACCAATGGCCGTCGCACCAGATACGATGGTCGGGTGATAAAAAGTGAATATTGGTGTTTTATTTCAAACATACAAAGTTGTGTATGAAATGATAAAAGGGTGAACTTGTGGGTGGGGGAGGGCAGATCATTTTTAACAGGTGCAGCTGCAGGGGAGGGCAGAGAGAAATTAATCTAAATGTCAGGGAGGCCAGTTGATTTGTTTTAAATGATGTATCATATTTTAGCCCACCCCACGTAGCCTAAATATCAGACAGTATTAGCCTACATTATTACAAGAGGTGCACACAGGTATCAAAGCACATATTTAGGGTATAAGATACAATCATTTGAAATCAAATTGTGTGTTTTTATGCAAATAACCATATAGGCTAGATGACAATAACAAAAAGGATAACATTTAGAATTGTGGACGGTTTACACTGACTTCAAGACGGTTGAAATACTTTTTCGGGATGGTTCCGGGGCTGTGATGTCATTCTGCTAATTGTTTTGGTGAAAGTAATGCAAAAGTAATGTGATAAGTAACGAGTTACTCTACACAGACAGAGACAGTAGCCTCATATTGTAATTAAAGTAAGGTATTAGGCTACTTACAAATGAAAGTAGCCTAACTAGTGATATGTAGTAGGCCTATCACTAGGCTACATTTTGAAAGGAACTTGCCCAACACTGGTCTTCACTGCCAAATAATGATGAATAAACAAGAGGTTTTCTACAGTGACTGACTTCCAGTCCTACAGCGACGTTCCTATTCTAATGACACTAATTCATTTCCTCTCAGTATGAAGCAGCTGCAAGCCGTCTCGTGCTCCCCTGCGCCGCGTGCACAGCTCCGTTCTGCTCTCGCGCGTCATATTTCCTTCTGTGAGGCAGGGGCGCCGCCAGGGATTTTGGGCCCCATGACAGGACATAGTATGGGCCCCACTGATGCCGGCGTCCGAAGGGCGGCGGCCGAAAAATTTGGGCTGTTTGAAGCTGATTTAGAGGATAATATCGCATTTTAAATTAGATTAGGATAACACTGTAGTGTTGTCATTATTCAGTCTTAACCATCAATATTTGCTCCTTTTCTCACTCTCATCCCTGTTGAATCATTCTCTCTCTGCTCTGAATACACCAGAGGGAACAAAGAAACACTATCAACTAATGACTAGAAAGAATATTGATACACATGTGGGTCCCTATCGTTGCATCGGCGCTGTTTCTAGGCCGAACGCCTGGCGCAGCTCAAATCAGTGGGCGTGGACAAGCGCACTTGATATCGTCGTGCTGGCGCTAGACGCAGCCTCAACCATTACAACCACGCCTTTTAAGCGTAAAATTATGCACCGTCATGCCCATTGGATAACTGCAATAAACGAATCCCACGCTTGCCTTTTTAGCTCCAATTCCAGTGATCCCGCAAAACCAGACGAAAGCCCTTCATCCAGTCTGTCTGTCATTATAGGCTATTATTCTGCAGTTTAAATACTGCAAGCATGTAAATACGCTACACTATAGCAAGATCAAAGTGAAAAGAATGTTTTAAATGCATCAGCTAGAAAAATATAGCCTATCCCTATATGATGAGATTAATTTTATATTGGTGAAAGTTTGTCCAGAACGATATCGTTTTCTCTCCCCTGCTGCAGGTAGAATGATGTACATAAATATACCCTACATTATGTAAAGTCATTGCATAAATGTGTTTTTATTGTAAAACTAAATGTGAGGTTGGGCCAAGTTATTGGAGCGAACATCACAGTATAGCACATCACAGTATAGCACATGACAGTAGAAGGGTTCCGCAGCGCGTTCCGCTGTCACTTATCTAAATCACGTTAAATCCACACAGGGTATATATAGGCGGATAAGAGGACATATATGTTTCACATAGGGTGGTGTTTCATTTCAATGTTTTATTTGGTCCAATATTGAAATGTGTACAATTGCAGGTTGTGTTACCATTACACATTAATTTAGATCGACCTTTTATATCTATTTCGCCTCATTTGGTTGCTATTTAGTAGCGAAATGGAGAAGCACAATGCATGCTGGGACAGGCCAGACAACTTACAATTTATTTTTCCTATATGGGAAGTGTGTTGTGCCTGTCTAAGCTAGGGAGTCAGAGAGAGAGAGAGAAGGGTGACAGAGAAGAGGAAGAAGAGCACTGGCGCACTGAATAGGCCTGGTTTCAGAGAGAGACAGAGAAGGGTGACAGGGGAGAGGCAGCAGAAGAGCACTGGCGCACTGAATAGGCCTGGTTTTCAAAGGCGCAAAGCGCTAAATTTAAGGCAGGTGCCAAGATATCAGTACGCCGAGATTTAAGGCCGACACGCCCACTTTGGCCCATTCTGGGACTGCGCCACGCCCATTCGGCCTAAAGCGCATTTGGCAGCGTAAAGCCATATTGATATCGTCCCAAAACAGGCGCAAGGCACGTTTTTTTGCGGTTAAGGCCCGTTTTAGTGCCGAAGGCCTGTGGGAGAATAGGGCCCGTGGAGTCCAACAGGAGAGTGTTTAGCATGAGACTGTTGTGATATCATTATTCAGTCTTAATATCATTATGTTCTCCTTTTCTCATTGGCTGTCATTTGTGGGCTGCTTTTCCTTTCATATAATGGTCATTATGTGGACAAATAAATTGTGTTGATCCTTCTTATTTTTTTTATTATTATTATTACTATTATTATTATTATTATTATTAGTATTATTAGTATTACAAATAAATCCCCACAGACCCACTGCAATTGTGCCAGCTACCATGTCATTCAACACAATGCTGCTGTGTGTGTCCCACCTCCTTCATCAGTTAGGAACGGCTTGCAAACAATTGTTTGCATTGATATAGGTCCCTATCGTTGCATCGGCGCTGTTTCTAGGCCGAACGCCTGGCGCAGCTCAAATCAGTGGGCGTGGACAAGCGCACTTGATATCGTCGTGCTGGCGCTAGACGCAGCCTCAACCATTACAACCATGCCTTTTAAGCGTAAAATTATGCACCGTCATGCTCATTGGATAACTGCAATAAACGAATTGCACGCTTGCCTTTTTAGCTCCAATTCCAGTGATCCCGCAAAACCAGACGAAAGCCAAACGCTCTGCCCCCCCCCCCCCCCCTCCCTTCATCCAGTCTGTCTGTCTGCATTATAGGCTATTATTCCATATTATTATGCTTCTCAAACCAATCTAACTGCAGTTTCAATACTGCAAGCATGTAAATACGCTACACTATAGCAAGATCAAAGTGAAAATAATGTTCTAAAGGCATCAGCTACAAAAATATAGCCTATCCCTATATGATGAGATTAATTTTATATTGGTGAAAGTTTGTTCAGAACGATATCGTTTTCTCTCCCCTGCTGCAGGTAGAATGATGCACATAAATATACCCTACATTATGTAAAGTCATTGCATAAATGTGTTTTTATTGTAAAACTAAATGTCAAGTAGGGCCAAGTTATTGGAGCGGACATCACAATATAGCACATCACAGAAGCGCATTCCGCAGCGCGTTCCGCTGTCACTTATCTAAATCATGTTAAACCCACAAGGGGTATATATAGGCTCAAGAGGACATATATGTTTCACATAGGGTGGTGTTTCATTTCGATGTTTTATTTGGTCCAATATTGAAATGTTCTACAATTGCAGGTTGTCTTACCATTACACATTATTTTAGATCTACCTTTTATATCTATTTCGGCTCATTTGGTTGCTATTTAGTAGCGAAATGGAGGACCCAATTGCATGCTGGGAGTGGACATTCACAGGCAGTAAACTTACAACTGCTATTTCCTATGGGAAGCTGGGTGCTGCTATGTGTTGTGTCTGTCTGAGCGAGGGAGTCAGAGAGAGAGAAAGAAGGGTGACTCAGAGGCAGAAGAGCACTGGCACACTGAATAGGCCTGGTTTCAGAGAGAGACAGAGAAGGGTGACAGGGGAGAGGCAGCAGAGCACTGGCGCACTGAATAGGCCTGGTTTTCAAAGGCGCAAAGCGCTAAATGTAGGCCAGGTGCGAAGATATCAGTAGGCCGGTAGTTAGCGCCGACACGCCCACTTTGGCCCATTCTGGGACTGCGCCACGCCCATTCGGCCTAAAGCGCATTTGGCAGCGTAAAGCCATATTGATATCGTCCCAAAACAGGCGCAAGGCACGTTTTTTTGCGTTTAAGGCCCGTTTTAGCACCGAAGGCTTGTGGGAGAATAGGGCCCTAAATGTTCGCTAGACAGGAGGGAAATGTAAACACTCTGTGAAGTAAGCATATTTCACTAAGGTCTAACAGGGTAATTTCCAGTAGTTAAGAAAAGTTGAATAAATGTTCAGATGGCGCCGGACAGACTAGACCAGTGATACTCAACTGGCGAGCCGTGGGCCACATGCGGCCCGCGGGCGCCCCCTGTGTGGCCCGCGATGGAATTGCAAAAAAAAAAAAAATTAGGGCCCCTGTCAGCTTCAAGGGCCCCTAGAATCGTCCTAGGTTTCCCCCCCACTACGGCGCCCCTGCTGTGAGGAACTCAAATATAACAGAGATCACATGACTGATTCCTACTGAAGAAGAGCGAGAAGATCATGTGATGAAACAAGCAGGAGGGGTGACACGCGGCGCACGCCTGCAGGAAGAGGGAGAGAGAGAGAGAGAGAGAGAGAGAGAGAGAGATAGAGAGAGAGAGATGTGCAATTCAGTGCGCGCCTGCAGGAACGAGAGAGAGAAAGGGGGAGAGAGAGAGAGAGATAGAGAGAGAGAGAAGGCAATGCAGCGCGCGCCTGCAGGAACGAAAGAGAGAAAGGGGGAGAGAGAGAGAGAGAGAGAGAGAGAGAAGGCAATGCAGCGCGTGCCTGCAGGAACGAGAGAGAAAGGGGGGGAGAGAGAGAGAGAGAGAGAGAGAGAGAGAGAGAGAGAGAGAGAGAGAGAAGGCAATGCAGGTGAGGTTCCTCGACTGGAAACTCAAGCCACCAGAACCAGAGGCTCCTCACTACCGCAGTAGCTGGGTAGGATGGGTATGATGGGTAGACCCCTGGCTCCTGAGCGGCTCCCGCGCTGACCTCACGCCGCTGAGTTTCGTCAACTGGAAGCTCCAGCCCCCAGAGGCCATTACAGCTCGCTACTGCAGTAGGATCCCACACACATCCTGGCCAACGAGGACAGTCACCAAATCTTGGCTCTTGTGACGTACGGGACACCCGGCTGGTGACCAGGCGGACCGCAGCCCCCCTCACTCCCAGAATAATCAACCAAGCCCTGCCTATACCAGGTGGGACTAGAGGGCCATTCCGGCCATTTCTGGAAGAATACAGATTCCCCACAGGAATCTGGGAGCGGCTGTAGAAAAGGGCCCATAATGGCCCACCGTCCAGCCTGTTCTTGGGGCAGTCGATGCCCACCAGCCGGCGCGCCACGACGTAATGATGATGACATCATCAACAATGACACCGATGATGTCATAGCATAGAGCTCACCTGTGAGGTCATCGGCAATGTCAGACATAACATCGATGATGTCATAGCTCCCTAGAACGTTGTGACATCACCAATGACGTGATGTCATACACCAAAACGCGGGCATATAAGCCAGGTGTCCTGTGACGCTATGCTTGACTAACCTCATCCAAGAGATTCCAGTTTGATTCACCACATCCGAGAGATCTGCTTGATTCCTCCGAGATTCCCCTTTTCCTTCATAATGTTTACCTTCACCGCGACCAAACCCGGACCCGAACTGAATCCTGGCCATCTTCCAACCGGCCAGGCCCTGGTGCCTGATTGCCTTACACCCAGTCATCCCAGTGGTATTTCAACCGAGTCCCAGGACCGACAAGTCGGTCCCTACCTCCATCTCCGTGATTCTGATCGATCACAGCCCGTGAGCCTTCATCCACGATCCAGCACACTTCACGAGGCAAGCCCAAACGCTTTGCCTCCAGCAAGCCAACAAGCTTCGCTACACTTACCATTACACATTATTTTAGATCTACCTTTTATATCTATTTCGGCTCATTTGGTTGCTATTTAGTAGCGAAATGGAGGACCCAATTGCATGCTGGGAGTGGACATTCACAGGCAGTAAACTTACAACTGCTATTTCCTATGGGAAGCTGGGTGCTGCTATGTGTTGTGTCTGTCTGAGCGAGGGAGTCAGAGAGAGAGAGAGAAGGGTGACTCAGAGGCAGAAGAGCACTGGCACACTGAATAGGCCTGGTTTCAGAGAGAGACAGAGAAGGGTGACAGGGGAGAGGCAGCAGAACACTGGCGCACTGAATAGGCCTGGTTTTCAAAGGCGCAAAGCGCTAAATGTAGGCCAGGTGCGAAGATATCAGTAGGCCGGTAGTTAGCGCCGACACGCCCACTTTGGCCCATTCTGGGACTGCGCCACGCCCATTCGGCCTAAAGCGCATTTGGCAGCGTAAAGCCATATTGATATCGTCCCAAAACAGGCGCAAGGCACGTTTTTTTGCGTTTAAGGCCCGTTTTAGCGCCGAAGGCTTGTGAGAATAGGGCCCTAAATGTTCGCTAGACAGGAGGGAAATGTAAACACTCTGTGAAGTAAGCATATTTCACTAAGGTCTAACAGGGTAATTTCCAGTAGTTAAGAAAAGTTGAATAAATGTTCAGATGGCGCCGGACAGACTAGACCAGTGATACTCAACTGGGCGCCCCCTGTGTGGCCCGCGATGGAATTGCAAAAAAAAAAAAAATTAGGGCCCCTGTCAGCTTCAAGGGCCCCTAGAATCGTCCTAGGTTTCCCCCCACTACGGCGCCCCTGCTGTGAGGAACTCAAATATAACAGAGATCACATGACTGATTCCTACTGAAGAAGAGCGAGAAGATCATGTGATGAAACAAGCAGGAGGGGTGACACGCGGCGCACGCCTGCAGGAAGAGGGAGAGAGAGAGAGAGAGAGAGAGAGAGATAGAGAGAGAGAGAGATGTGCAATTCAGTGCGCGCCTGCAGGAACGAGAGAGAGAAAGGGGGAGAGAGAGAGAGAGATAGAGAGAGAGAGAAGGCAATGCAGCGCGCGCCTGCAGGAACGAAAGAGAGAAAGGGGGAGAGAGAGAGAGAGAGAGAGAGAGAGAGAGAAGGCAATGCAGCGCGTGCCTGCAGGAACGAGAGAGAAAGGGGGAGAGAGAGAGAGAGAGAGAGAGAGAGAGAGAGAGAGAGAGAGAGAGAGAGAGAGAGAGAGAGAGAGAGAGAGAGAAGGCAATGCAGCGCGCGCCTGCAGGAACGAAAGAGAGGGAGAGCGAAAGAGAGAGAGAGAGAGAGAGAGAGAGAGAGAGATAGAGAGAGAGAAGGCAATGCAGCGTGCGCCTGCAGGAACGAAAGAGAGAGGGAGAGGGACAGAGAGAGAGAGAGAGAAAGAGGGGGGGGCAATGCAGCGCCTCCAAGATGAGAGAGAGGAGAGAGAGAGAGACAGAGAGAAAAAAGCAGTGTCACTCAAAGGGTGAGACATGGCAGCTCTGCACACACACACACACACACACACACACACACACACACACACACACACACACACACACACACACAGCTGTGACAATAGTTGACAGGTCAAACTTGAGCTAAAACGGAGTCTTGTTGTCTCATCAGATGCCTGTGAACTCACACTGGATCCAAACACAGCAGAGAAAAGCCTCCTCCTGTCTGAAGACAACAGAAAGGTGACGGTGGTGTGGGAGGTGCAGCAGTCATATCCTGATCACCCAGAGAGATTTGACTCCTGGCAGCAGCTGCTGTGTAGAGATGGTCTGACTGGTCGCTGTTACTGGGAGGTGGAGAGGAAAGGAGAGGTTGAGATAGGAGTGACTTACAGAGGAATCAGCAGGAGAGGACGGGGTGATGACTGTGAGCTTGGACGTAATGAAAAGTCCTGGGTGCTGCTCTGCTCTGATCTTACAGGTTACTATGTCTGGCACAATAAGATAAAAACAGCCCTACCTCTCCCCTCCTCCTCTGTTTCTAACAGAGTCGCAGTTTATCTGGACTGGCCTGCTGGCTCTTTGTCTTTCTACACAGTTTCCTCTGACACACTGATCCACCTCTACACCTTCAACAACACGTTCACTGAACCAGTGTACCCTGCGTTTGGGCTGGGTTCTGGGCTTAAAACTGGGTTTGGGTTTCTGAGCAAGTTTATGTATTCAGATAATGTACATAAGTTGGGGATTGGGTTTGGTGCCTCAGTGTCTCTGTGTCAGATAGAGTGAGAGAGAAACACACTGCTGACTAAACACAGCTGCTGAGATGATGCTGCACACTGTGTTGGGAAACGGAACAGGGATTGTAACAACACACGTGCAAGAACATGGAAATTAATGAGATATTAAACAAGACAGAATCAAGGTCTTCTTATTAGTCTAAGTCAGGGGTGCCCTCACTTTTTCAGCTTGGGAGCTACTTTTAAAATGACCAAGTCAAAGTGATCTACCAAACATATTTATTTATATATATATACAAACTTGGCTGCCACAGCGAGATCTGACTGGCGCACCTGTACGTCAATCAAGTGGCAAATGCCATAGTGAGGATGGATGATAGGCTGCTAACTTTTGCATGCGCAGTATAGATGAGATCTGACTGGCTACCTGTACGTCAATCAAGTGGCAAATGGGCCTATTAGCCTATCATCCATCCTCACTACGGCACTATGTAATTTTTTTTTATTTTTTTATTTTTTTCCCTCAATGCCATGCGATCTACCACACTACCTTCGCGATCGACCGGTCGATCGCGATCGACGTATTGGGCACCCCTGGTCTAAGTCTTGTTGAGGTTAATTTTTTTCTTTTACAACTTTTATGTTTTACATTTGATCTAGTTTTGAACAATTGTTTCTCAGAATGAAAGTTTTCTCTAAATGATACTTATTGTTGACAAAATGTACATATTGAACGTTGCTTTCCACAGAAGCATCTGCTAAATGACATCATGTAATGTAATAATTACCCTAAAATAAACAATATTGTTTCTTGTTCTGTTGTTGAGTTCTTTCATCTGAAAATCAAGGAAAATGTAATGTATGACATCATTGATGACATCGTCTAATTGGCTCTCATGTGTGTGATAGAGGAGTGAGAGAGAAA